>NC_092751.1:98541511-98841511 GCF_047496795.1 Chiloscyllium punctatum
CATTAATTCTAAACGGTTACTTGATATTCCAGTCTGCATAAGGCACTTGGTTCCACCTCTCCATTGCAAAAGCGACAGAAAATCCATATTGTTTCCCAGAGTAGGAATGCCGTTATGTAATAAATTTGAAATCCATTTCTGTTGTGCTTCTTTTGGTTTAAAGAATTTTTTTTCAAAAAAAAAATCAATTACAAAGCTTTTTCTGTACCTGTTAGATTTATACATAGGAAGGTGGCAGATTAAAGTACCACTGATAGATAATGTGACAGTGCCAGCACTTGGTGACATTATTGATATGCTGGAGGATGTTAAATATGTGTCAGGTATCAAAGATGTCAGTGTGTGGGAAAATATATCAATATTATTTGAAGTTTTCCTCTTGGTCTGGGCTTGCTTAAAACACAAAATGGACTAGCCTGGTTCTGTTTAAGAACTTCTGTCAGATGTATCACATGTACAACATTCAGTCACACTCTGTACTAGAATTCTCATCATTTTGGGCTGTTCCCCAGTGTATAACGGCCAACAGTACACAAAATGGACAGAAATTGGAAGCTGGAATTAGAAAAATCTCATTTCTAGACCTGTTTACAGAGATGTGGTTCATTCAGTTTGAGTCTGAAAGAGCTGTCAGTGATCTAGTCATCTGAACTGTGAAGGTTGGACGAGAGAGAGAGAGAAAGAGAGCCAAGGGACGGAAGAAGCCAGATTCAACTTGTTTATTTTACATTTTCAGTTTTGTATTGTTTTTGCTGAGTCCTTTGTTTCTCGGTCAGTTTTGTTGGTCATGCTGAAGAAGACATTGAATAAAATGATAGTTTTGTTGAAATGTTCATTCCCTTTGGGCCACAGCGTGTGGAGATACTTTCCGATTAACTTGTTTGGAGATGTTGCGACGCACCTCTGGAGCAGGTGGGACTTGAACCCAGACCTTCTAGCCCAGAGGGAGGGATACTGTGCCGCTAGAGTCCCTCCACACTGTGGGGGAGATGTGGGATCATCATTGCAAACAGCTGTGTTAGGAAATATTCCATTTATGAGCCCAGCAGAGTGATTCTTGAGTAACCATTAATTGGGAATGGCAGCCATGATGTGGATAAAAGGGCTGTCATCCAAGGGGTAGTTGAATCACTTGGACTTGTACCCTCTGGAGTTCAGAAGATTGAGGGGGGGTGGGGGGAGGGGATCTGATTGAGGAATATAAAATACTAAAGAGGATTGATAAAGGTGGATGTTGAACAGATCTTCCCTCTTGTGGAACAGTCTCGAACTAGAGGTCATAGACATAGAGTGAGAGAAGTTAGGTTCAAAACTACGAATGAGGAGAAACTGCTTCTCCTAGATGGTTGTGAATTTGTACAATTCACTGACCCCAGAGTGCAGTGGAGGCAGAATCAATCAACAGGTTCAAGAAAGAAAGAGATATGTTTCTACTGAAAAGCAGGAAAAGGGGGTTGGGGAACAGGCAGGAGAGTGGAGTTGAGACAAGGAATACGATCAGCCATGATCATGTTAAATTGCAGAGCAGTCTCAAAGGCCTCCCATTCCTAACTCCTATGTTCCCCTGTCTCCAATTTTACAAGGTAAAAACAATGACTGCAGATGCTGAAAACCAAATACTGGATTAGTGGTGCTGGGAGAGCACAGCAGTTCAGGCAGCATCCAACGAGCAGCGAAATCAACGTTTCGGGCAAAAGCCCTTCATCAGGAATAAAGGCAGTGAGCCTGAAGCATGGAGAGATAAGCTAGAGGAGGTTATCTCTCCACGCTTCAGGCTCACTGCCTTTATTCCTGATGAAGGGCTTTTGCCCGAAACGTTGATTTCGCTGCTCGTTGGATGCTGCCTGAACTGCTGTGCTCTCCCAGCACCACTAATCCAGTATCCAATTTTACAACACAACACAATCCCCACACCAACACCAGTAGCTCATCTGCCCTTGGAGAACTCAATAACCCAACCTACAGCCAGCTGCATCAATATGGGAAATAAAAACAGAAATTGCAGGTCTGGCAGCACCTGCGGAGAGAAGTCAGAGTTAATGTTTCAGGCCCAGTGAGTCTTCCTCAGATACTCAGAACAGATGGTTCTGAGGAAGGGTCACCGGACCCAAAACATTAACTCTGATTTCTCTCCACAGATGCTGACAAACCTACTGAGTTTTCATCCAGCAATTTCTGTTTTTATTTCTGATTTCCAGCATTCACAGTTCTTTTAGTTTTTATTTTACATCAGTGTAGGAATGCATTTGCTTCTCATAGTCTGATGTAAAATTGTTAGAAGGAGGGACAATACACATGGTTAATTGAATTGAAAAGATGAAAATAAAATATTCCATTAAATCACTGTAAGCAGGTTAAAATCATTTATCCAAATTTATCATGCAAGTAAAATTTATACAGAGAAGGTGCATATAACTCCATACAAAAGTTAAATCTGTATTAATATCAGAAAATCACAACTGCAGATATGTGACATAAAAATGGGAAATGCCAAAAACATGAAAACTCACAGGTCAGCCAAAGAATGACAGGTTGCAATGAAATGTTTCTGCATCCTTCAGTTCTGCTTTGTTACACCTTGGGGACTATATTAGCCCTACCACAGCAAAAAAAAATTAAAATGCCAGTCTCAGTTCCTCAGGTAGTGCTTTATGGAAACTGCAGGTTTAAGAAAAAGAGCAAAATGTGAATGAATCATAACCAACATTTATTTAGTATTTGATCAATATGGTTTACAGTCCTTGGTCTAAGTTACATTACAACTGGCATTTCAGATATGACCACAGGAGGCAGTATGTCTTGAACAGTCCCCAGCATTAATGGTGCATTCATCTTAAAAATAAATCCTCAATATGTCTTCTTGGTTTTCAGATCTGTTTAGACTTGATGAATGTTTACAGCTTTAAGCTATTACACAATAATGTCTTACAGTTCCTCAGTGTATCACTCCACCATGTCCTTGACTGTGCGTCTCTGTTGCAAACCACTTTAATGACTCAGAGGTGACCTTTCCCTCCCACAATAGTCTAAGAAGCGAGAGTTAGGAAATCCTGCTTTCCTAGCAAGGTATGTGCGCTGTCAATATTGTGCTTGACTCTTGACCTAAATTGGGAGGGTGTGGTTCAGAATTCCGAACCTGTATTGGAAACAAGTTTTTTTTTTGAGTTTTGTGCATTTATTAACACATGAGCACTGAAACTCGTCACCTTTCACCAATATTATTGCTTGTGAGTTTGAAGATAAGCTGAATAGATTGCTGGAGGGCTCCAGTCATCGCTGCCGATTCTTCCAGCCCAGAAAATGTGACCAAAATAACTGATGGACCTTAACGCATTGGAGATGAGTTGTCCCTCAGAAATGCATTTTAAAGTTGCACAATATTGCAGCTTGACTTTGTGTGAGTTTTAGAAATTGCGTAAGCTTCCTTTCCAACTCACTTCGCTCCTCCCTGTGAATTAGTTATCTCTGTTGCATTTCAAGCCGTTCTGCAGCCATTTACATGTGTTAACCCCTTGCCCTCGCCGTCCTAATTACTGCTTCAGACATCAGTCTTCTCCAAGGTGAGAACAAAAGCTTTCACCCTTTCAGTGTCCTTTCCAGTCTTCACAAATGCAAGGCAATTTTTTTCCTGCCCTGCGTTACACCAAAGCGTTTCTCTCTCACTGATGTTATGAAACCAAACACTGGACTGAGTGGAAAGAGAGCCCAGTAAAGCACTCTATGATATCTTTTGAGATGAAGTGAGTTATATAGATGATTAGATTCCCTACAGCGTGGAAACAGGCCAACCAGTCCACACCGATCCTCCAAAGAGTAACCCACCCAGACCCATTCCCCTCTGACTAACGCACCTAACACTACGGGCAATTTAGCATGGCCAATTCACCTGACCTGCACATCTTTGGAGTGTGAGAGGAAACCGGAGCAAACCCACGCAGAGACGGGGAGAATGTACAAACTCCACACAGACAGTCACCCGAGGCTGGGATTGAACCTGGGACCCTGGTGCTGTGAGGCAGCACTGCTAACCACTGAGCCACCATGCATTCAAGTCAGTTCTGAGGAAAGGTCACTGGAAAAATCTCAGCAGGTCTGGCAGCATCTGTGGAAAGAAATCAGAGTTAATGTGAGATTTTTCCAGCAATCTCTGTTTTTGTTTCTGATCTACATAGGCAAACCTGTCTGCGATTTTACACACCAACACTGTCCCCAGACAGGACTTGCAAGAATGTGGTACATTTCATAACTTCAGAATGTTCTCAGGCAAAAGTTGACATTGGACCACCTAGGTAGGAAGAAGAACAGATGATCAAAGGTTTGACCAAAGATATATGTTTGAAGATTATTTTAAAGAGGTGAAGAAGGTTAGGGAGAGAATTCCAGAGCTCAGGACATAAGCATACTTTGTTTGGCAACACTCCCCAGGATCTCAGTATTAAGTGTTTAAGTCTTGCCCTGGCTTGCCTTACCAAAATGCAGAAATTGCAATAGCAAGTGTTGAAGGAGTGCAAAGATCTTGGAGGGCTGTCGATGTTGAAGAGGAAAGAGAGATTGCAAGAACGAAGTCAGGGAGGGATATGAGAAATGGACGAGATTTTAAAATATAGGCAGTGGGATTATTTGAAGAAGGAATTTTCCCCAGGATATTCTGTGGAAGATGTTCTGGTTTTCATTTGGGGGGTATTCTGGGGCCGTCAACATGGGGCTGGACAGTAAAACAGGCATGGCCTCAGTGAAAGCCCGGAGAACAGAGCCTCTGACATTGAGGCACTCCATGGTCCACACTGCCTTACAGCATCAACTGAGCAACCGAGGCTCCCTGTTAATGATGAGATCAGAAACAGAGATTGAATTATTAAAAATGATAAATGGCTACAAGGCTGGTGTTTTTGAATTTTGGAAGATTGAAAGGAGCACTGAGGAGAAAGTAAACATGTCACTTCCTTGAGGGGATGTATGATATGTTTGTGGAGCCAAACGCTGGCAGTGTGGGGCTGAGTGCAGTATTACCACTTATCCTCCTTTCAAAACTGCACTGAACAGTCAGTTTGGTTAACGGTCATCGAGGATGAACCACTAACCAGTCTTAACAAGAAAAGGCACTCATCTTAACAACAAGCTTTAGTTTATAACTTCTAATAACAATTAGATATTATTATTAGAAGCAACATAGAGTCATAGAGATGTACAGCATGGAAACAGACCCTTCAGTCCATTCCGTCCATGCCGACCAGATATCCCAACCCAATCTAGTCTCACCTGCCAGCACCGGCCCATATCCCTCCAAACCCTTCCTATTCATATACCCATCCAAATGCCTCTCAAATGTTGTAATTGTACCAGCCTCCACCACTTCCTCTGGCAGCTCATTCCATACACGTACCACCCTCTGTGTGAAAAAAGTTGCCCCTTAGGTCTCTTTTATATCTTTCCCCTCTCACCCTAAACCTATGCCCTCTAGTTCTGGACTCCCCGAACCCAGGGAAAAGACTTTGTCTATTTATTCTATGATTTTATAAACCTCTATAAGGTCACCCCTCAGCCTCCGACGCTCCAGGGAAAACAGCCCCAGCCTGTCCAGCCTCTCCCTGTAGCTCAAACCCTCCGACCCTGGCAACATCCTTGTCAATCTTTTCTGACCCAATTCTGAGTACTCCAGGAAAGATATATCTGAGCCAATTATGATTGAGAGCTAGATTCTTTTATTAAATCCCAAGACTGTGTGGACATTCAACTATAGACCCGCGACACAATCTCTGACGGTGTATATCTCATAACTTCATAACTTCTCGCTGTAACTCTGCTACACCATCCCGGGCTCTGGCAGATTCATTATACACCAGTGTTTACGCTAATTTATGTCCTGCTGTATGATACCAGATGCTGTGTGGTATCATGTACTGTCTGGTAATCATGACTGTGTAAGTGTGAAACCAATTTCCCCAGCAGGATAGGGAGCTGAGTCTTTGTGTTTCTGTTCAGCATTAGCTCCCAATGTGTTTCTAAGCCTCTTTCCTCTCGGCCAATCCAGAGCGCGGTTAAGAATCGGCTACATTTTTGTACATCTGTAGGCCAGACTGGTTTCTTCTGCTGAGGATATCAGTGAATTATTCGGGATTAGTGGTGCAGGAAGAGCACAGCAGTTCAGGCAGCATCCAAGGAGCTTCGAAATCGACGTTTCGGGCAAAAGCCCTTCTGCTTTATTCCTGATGAAGGGCTTTTGCCCGAAACGTCGATTTCGCTGCTCCTTGGATGCTGCCTGAACTGCTGTGCTCTTCCAGCACCACTAATCCAGAATCTGGTTTCTAGCATCTGCAGTCATTGTTTTTACCTCATTGTTTTTTTTATATCAGTGAATTAGATGAGTTTTTGCAACTACTGATGATGGTTACTCGGTCACTGTTATGATAGTTTTTTTAGTCCTGAATTTTATTGGATTTAACTTGCCATGGTGGGATTTTTGAACCTACACCCCAGAATATTTGCCTTGAGCTCAGGATTACTATCCACTGACATTATCGGTATGCCTTCCCTAAACCATAATGGAGTGGGCTGGACCCAACCTTCAGCAGTGCAGTGTGGATGTGGGAATTCTTTAAGAGCAACGTAACTGTTCTGACTCTGGGTTTGAACCCGTGTGGGGTTGTTAGTACCATGGTGAATATCTGACATGCTCATTATCAGAGTTGGATTTAAGAGTCTGGAGCTCTCATTTGTGAATTCCACCCTGCTGTCCCAAACAACCACAGCGGGTTCCATACATTGCAAAAATCTCAGCTTCTGGATTAGTGGTGCTGGAAGAGCACAGCAGTTCAGGCAGCATCCAAGGAGCTTCGAAATCGACGTTTCGGGCAAAAACCCTTCATCAGGAATAAAGGCAGTGAGCCTGGAGCATGGAGAGATAAGCTAGAGGAGGGTGGGGGGTGGGGAGAGAGTAGCATAGAGTACAATGGGTGAGTGGGGGAGGGGTTGAAGGTGATAGGTCAGGGAGGAGAGGGTGGAGTGGATAGGTGGAAAAGAAGATAGGCAGGTAGGACAAGTCTGGACAAGTCAAGGGGACAGTTACTGAGCTGGAAGCAAATGTGGCTGTGGTAGCGAGTTTGTTTCACGACATGGTTGAAGAGCTTCAGGGCAGAGGAAATGGCCTGGGGGTTGCAGTGGGAGAGGGACTCCCTGAGATTCTTGTAGAGAGAGGTGGAAAACTTCTTCAAGGCAGGCATCCTTGCAAGAGGATTCGCAGTAGGGTTAAAATCAACAAGGTAAAAACAATGACTGCAGCAAAAATCTCATGTCAGCCTCAAGTAACAGTTTCCATGGTAATTGTACACAAGATCTTAACTTCGATGCATCAGGAGAAATAATCAATGACCATGAAGTAAGTCATCCTGTTGAAAATGAACAAATCCATTCCTGTGTGTTCTCCAGGTATTGTGGGGAATTTGGTGTGTATTAAAGGTTCTCTTTGTTCTGGTGTGTGGATGGCACACGGCTTACAATGGGCAATGAGTTACTCAAGGTCTCTGGACATCCCAATGGCCCACCTCTGCATGACAATTCCCAAACGTCTTTGTTGCAATTTCCGTTAGCTAATCCTCTGGAAGTAAAACTGGGATGGAAGGTTATTCAGCCGACAGTGGTATACCATCAACAATGGCAAAACTCTTCCTGTGTTCCAACTATGTTCCAGTGTCCACATTGCTGGGCTTTGGCTGCAGCCAGCTCTCAGTGTGATACCATTGAGCAGCAAGACATCCCTGGTCTCTCATTTCCTGTTCTTACATTTGGCTAAGCCGGTTGTGACTTGCTGGGCGTTGTGCCACCATAGACCAGGCGGATGAGCGGATTTCTTCGACAAAGTCTACTTCGTGTAATCTTCTGGAATGCTTTCCCTCGATGAAGATTCACGCACCATGCTCGAGTCTTCCTGAGGAGCTATTTCATGGGCTCTGAAATTGGTTACATGGTTAACAAAAAAAATCTTTGAAAGACTCTGTGAACACCCTGGAAGGGAGTTGAGAATTCTGTGATGGCTTTAGGCTCCTGAAGGTCCACCATCACACCTTCACTGTTGACAAAGTGTGAGCATTTCCATTTAAATATAGTGGACACTCTCTGAGCTTGTCTTCCACTGTTTCAGCATGGATCAGTTCATTATCCATGTGACATACATCTCCACAAAGACTTTATAAGATGGTTGACATTGTTATGTTGCATTAGGTTTCACAGTTAGGATGTCTTTAAGAGACAAATTTGTGATATCATCACTGTATTGGAGCATGTGACCTCCATGTTAATGGAATTCATATTTCATCTTACCCTGGGATCACTTTAAACATGACATGCTACTGGAGACATGCTGCTATTTGTTACCTACTAACTTAATAATAACACAGATACTTAAGTACCTATCAACCTAAGTCTTGTAATTAGTATAGGAACAGTAAACTTCTGATGGTCTTTAGACTCTTCAATGCTATGATTTTCACACCCAGTTTCTAATGTGATATGGGGTAACTTAAGCATTGCTGCATCAGATAATACCCCCGAGAGACCAAAGCATTTCGTGGTTAGCAGTGGTGTCCATCTGTTAAATGAAGACTCCAATTTCTTTGTTGATAGATGTTTGGAAAACTATTTGAAGCACAACCAGACAACCAATTTGGACCACAGAGATGTCAGGCAAAGAACCCGCTTCTCACCTTTCAGTGGCATCAGTTTCTGTAAGGACAGAGAGTTGGACAGGTCTTTATTGACAAGCAAGAAGGCAGTACACTTTATTTATTAGAATGCAAATTATTTCAAGATGCAATAAATTTATAGGAGTGCCTTGCTTAAAAAAAGGCTTAAATTTCAAATAAAAGCAAAACTACAGACCTATCCTGAAGCACAGTAAGTATTCTCAAATTTTGAGAAGATTTGTAGCTCAGGTTGAGGTTCTGGATGTAGGTTTGCTCGCTGAGCTGGAAGGGTCATTTTCAGACGTTTCGTCACCATACTAGGTAACCTCTTCAGTGAGCCTCCAGACGGAGCTTTCATCCAGAGGCCCACTGAAGATGTTACCTCGTATGGTGACGAAACGTCTGAAAATGAACCTTCCTGCTCAGCGAGCAAACCCACATCCAGTAAGCATTCTATCTCTCCTTCCCTTTTAAATAAACAAAATCGAGACTGGTGATCTGATGTAAAAAAGCTGTTAACTATTTGAGAAAGCAAAGCGCAAAAGGTGCCTTAGAAAAAAATACTTCTTAAAGACACTACAAAAGTGATGCTATAAAGTTATAAAGCTTGCTTGTGTCCAGATCTGGAGTCAACAACAACTCAGATTTGGGACCACATCCACAGACCACCCCCTCACATGACAGGCTTTACCTTGGAGTTGAAGGGTTTTCTGTTCCTGAGCATCTTTCCCAGGTCTGAAATGCATTCTCTCTCTTTCTCTGAAATACTCTTTGGTGTTGAATGTTGCCACAAGGTTCCTCAGGTTGACTGTCACCAGCAATCAGCAGAATTTGATTTCCTTGAAGCCCTCTCGGTCACCAGTGCGTTTTTCCACTCTCTTTTTTCCTGGAGATGCTAAATTTGAACTTGTCTCAGTTGACAATGTTTAAAAGGCTGTGGAGGTTCATCACGGAGCCCTTTCAACACGTAAATTAAACGATGCATAAACGAGGGCCCCCCAGACCCATAGTCTCGCTTCCTGACACACTGACAAATAGTGTTTAGATTAGAGTGGTGCTGGAAAAGCACAGCAGGTCAGGCAGCATCCAAGGAGCAGGAAAATCAACATTTCGGGCAAAAGCCCTTCATCAGGAACCGGCAATAGACGATCAAAGGGACTGCAACGCGACTGAAACACCTAGGAGAAACACAACCCAGGAATCCCTCAACATTATCAAAGACTCCAAGCGAGAGGACAATGAGGTCATGGTTTCCTTTGATGTGATGGCCCTATTCACATCAATAAGCATCACCCTGGCCAAAGAAACACTGACCTCATTGTCAGATGGACCAAGGACACAAAACACCTGACAGCACCAACTCCATCAGCCAGGACAGCATCCTCAAACTAGTAGACCTCTGCCCCACAACACCCTTCACCTTCAACGACAAGATCTACAAACAAATCAATGGGATGATATCAGGACTCTTACCAGAAGCAGTTATGTCGAGGTTAGAACCAACAGCCTTTCCCACAATCCAGCCCAACCTTTGGGCCCACTGTGTGGATGACACCTTTGCCATCTTGAAACGCAACAAATTAGAAAACTCCTGCAAACACATCAACCACATCTTTACTGGTATAAAATTCACCAAAGAGAAAAAGACTCCCCTTCCCAGACATCACGGTGGAGCCAATGGAGGGCTGCAGACCAGCCTTCCCACGAAAGCCCCACACACTGACCAGATACTCAACTACAGGAGCAATTATCCCAACACCCACAAACAGAGCTGCTTTAGGACATTATTCAAACGAGCCACAAAACACTGCAGTACCCAGGAACTACAAGAGGCCAAGGAAAGACACCTGCACAACGTATTCAGGAACAACAGGTACCCGATAAGTACAGTCTGCCTAAACAAGAAGGCACAACATGCCCACAGACTCTAGCCACCCTGCCATACATTAAAAACATCCCAGAGATGATGTCCAGACTACTCCGGCCCCTAGCCCCTAGCCCACAAATCTACCACCACACTGAAACAGCTCCTGATGAATTTAAAGGACCCCTTACCAACAACCAGCTGAACAAACGGCATATAGAAAATACTCTGCAAGGACTGCAACAAATATTACATTGCTCAGATGGGCAGGAAGCTAGCCACCATGATACATGAGCACCGACTAGCCACCAAAAGACACGACCAGCTATCAGTGGTATCCATATACACAGACGAAGAGGTACACCAGTTCGACGGACAATACATCCACCATGGGACAGGCTAAACAAAGACACACGCGGGAATCCCTAGAGGCCTGGCATTCAAACCGGAACTCCATTAATAAACATATCAATTAGGACTCCATTTACCAACCTCTCAGTAACAGAACTGCAAGTGATATCACCCATCACAACAGACCAAGACACATAAATAGCAAGTGGGACAGAACACCAACACTTCACCTGGGACTCACTGATGATGTTACTGAGCATGGTGACGAAACGTCTGAGAACAAATCGACCAGCTCAGTGAGCAAACTTTACAACCTGACGTAAATCGAAAGGTTTCTGGAGGCTAATGATACTAAAGGATATGAAGGTAATGTGGGAAACTGGCATCGGTGTGATGGGGTCATCCATAGTCTGGAAAGGTGAGGTAAACGTGACAGCTCAATAACCCACTCCTGTCCCTATGCTCCAGAGAAAATCACAAGCGAGTGCTGCTGACCACACAATTTGGTGCCCCTGCCAGGGACATTAGGAAACCTCACAGGGAAAGTCCTGCCCCAGGTCATTTATATGGTGCAGCCATTGGGAAAAGAACTGCACGTTCGTTTTTATGTATTTTTCACTTCCTGGGAAAGGAGAACGCGCAACAAGACCTGAGTGTCCTTGTCCTTGTAAACACGCATGTGCAGCAGGCATTGAAGAAGGCAAATGGTACGTTGGCCTTCATAGTGAGAGGGTTCGAGTGCAGGAGTAGGAATGTCTTGATGTAAATGTACAAGGCCGTGGTGAGACCACACCTGGAGCATTGAGTGCAGTTTTGGTCTCCTTATCTTATCGGAGGGAGGATGTTCTGGCAGTGCAGAAAGTGCAGTGAAGGTTTACCAGACTGATGCCTGGGACAGTAGGCCCGATATATGAAGAGAGACTGGATTAGTTAGGACCACAGTCACTGGAGTTTAGAAGAACAAGAGGGGTCCCATAGAAACCTACAAAATTCCAACAGGTTAATGCAGGTTGTTCCCAATGACCAGGAAACCCAGGGCCAGGGGTCACAGTCTCAGGATACAGGGTAGGACTGAAGTGAGGAGAATGTTCTTCAACCAGAGAGCAGTGAGCTTGTGAAATTCCCAGCCACAGACAGGAGATGAGGCCAAAACGCTAAATGTTTTCAAGAAGGAGGTGAAGATAGCTCTTTGAGCTAAAGGGATCATAGACTATGGGGAGAAAGCAGGAATGTGGGCAGGGGGGTGGTCGAATGGGGTGGCTTGAAGGATCATTCTGAATGGCAGAGCAGGCTCACAGGGCAAAATGTCCTCCTCCCATTCCTATATTCGATGTTTCTATTTAAACTTAGTGTCCGTCATTGCTCAATCACACACTGACCTTCTGCTGAACCATCCATAACGGATTCTCTCCCTTTAATATGGCTGTTACCCCCTGGGGAAATGAAGCAGCCAGCTACTCAGTCATTGTCAGGATCAGACCCCGGATATTGTCAGGATCAGACCCCGGATATTGTCAGGATCATACCCCGGATATTGTCAGGATCATACCCGGATATTGTCAGGATCATACCCCAGATATTGTCAGGATCATACCCGGATATTGTCAGGATCATACCCCAGATATTGTCAGGATCATACCCCAGATATTGTCAGGATCATACCTGGATATTGTCAGGATCTTACGCAGATATTGTCAGGATCATACCCGGATATTGTCAAGATCATACCCTGGATATTGTCAGGATCATACCCCGGATATTGTCAGGATCATACCTGGATATTGTCAAGATCATACCCTGGATATTGTCAGGATCATACCTGGATATTGTCAAGATCATACCCCGGATATTGTCAGGATCATACCCCGGATATTGTCAGGATCATACCTGGATATTGTCAAGATCATACCCTGGATATTGTCAGGATCATACCCCGGATATTGTCAGGATCATACCCTGGATATTGTCAGGTTCATACCCGGATATTGTCAGGATCATACCTGGATATTGTCAGGATCATACCCTGGATATTGTCAGGATCATACCCCAGATATTGTCAGGATCAGACCCCGGATATTGTCAGGATCATACCCTGGATATTGTCAGGATCATACCCTGGATATTGTCAGGATCAGACCCCGGATATTGTCAGGATCATACCCTGGATATTGTCAGGATCATACCCCGGATATTGTCAGGATCAGACCCCGGATATTGTCAGGATCATACCCTGGATATTATCAGGATCATACCTGGATATTGTCAGGATCATACCCGGATATTGTCAGGATCATACCCCGGATATTGTCAGGATCAGACCCCGGATATTGTCAGGATCATACCCTGGATATTATCAGGATCATACCTGGATATTGTCAGGATCATACCCGGATATTGTCAGGTTCATACCCGGATATTGTCAGGATCATACCTGGATATTGTCAGGATCATACCCGGATATTGTCAGGTTCATACCCCGGATATTGTCAACTTCATACCTGGATATTGTCAAGATCATACCCGGATATTGTCAGGATCATACCCGGATATTGTCAGGTTCATATCCCGGATATTGTCAGGTTCATACCCCGGATATTGTCAGGATCATACCCGGATATTGTCAGGATCATACCCCGGATATTGTCAGGATCATACCCTGGATATTGTCAGGATCATACCCCGGATATTGTCAGGATCATACCCGGATATTGTCAGGATCATACCCTGGATATTGTCAGGATCATACCCGGATATTGTCAGGTTCATACCCTGGATATTGTCAGGATCATACCCCGGATATTGTCAGGTTCATACCCGGATATTATCAGGATCATACCTGGATATTGTCAGGATCATACCCGGATATTGTCAGGTTCATACCCGGATATTGTCAGGATCATACCTGGATATTGTCAGGATCATACCCGGATATTGTCAGGTTCATACCCCAGATATTGTCAACTTCATACCCGGATA
Organism: Chiloscyllium punctatum; assembly: GCF_047496795.1. Classification (NCBI taxonomy): domain Eukaryota; kingdom Metazoa; phylum Chordata; class Chondrichthyes; order Orectolobiformes; family Hemiscylliidae; genus Chiloscyllium; species Chiloscyllium punctatum. Next base: position 98,555,381 of record NC_092751.1, read on the forward strand.
TTGTCAGGATCATACCTGGATATTGTCAGGATCATACCCGGATATTGTCAGGTTCATACCCCGGATATTGTCAACTTCATACCTGGATATTGTCAAGATCATACCCGGATATTGTCAGGATCATACCCGGATATTGTCAGGTTCATACCCCGGATATTGTCAGGTTCATACCCCGGATATTGTCAGGATCATACCCGGATATTGTCAGGATCATACCCCGGATATTGTCAGGATCATACCCCGGATATTGTCAGGATCATACCCTGGATATTGTCAGGATCATACCCCGGATATTGTCAGGTTCATACCCGGATATTGTCAGGTTCATACCCTGGATATTGTCAGGATCATACCCCGGATATTGTCAGGTTCATACCCGGATATTGTCAGGATCATATCCCGGATATTGTCAGGATCATACCCCGGATACTGTCAGGATCATACCCTGGATATTGTCAGGATCATACCCGGATATTGTCAGGATCATACCCTGGATATTGTCAGGATCATACCCCGGATATTGTCAGGATCATACCCCGGATATTGTCAGGTTCATACCCCGGATATTGTCAACTTCATACCTGGATATTGTCAGGATCATACCCGGATATTGTCAGGTTCATACCCGGATATTGTCAGGATCATACCCCGGATATTGTCAACTTCATACCTGGATATTGTCAAGATGATACCCGGGATATTGTCAGGATCATACCCCGGATATTGTCAGGATCATACCCGGATATTGTCAGGTTCATACCCCAGATATTGTCAGCTTCATACCCGGATATTGTCAGGATCATACCCCGGATATTGTCAGGATCATACCCCGGATATTGCCAGGATCATACCCTGGATATTGTCAGGTTCATACCCCAGATATTGTCAGCTTCATACCCGGATATTGTCAGGATCATACCCCGGATATTGTCAGGATCATACCCCGGATATTGCCAGGATCATACCCTGGATATTGTCAGGTTCATACCCCAGATATTGTCAGCTTCATACCCGGATATTGTCAGGATCATACTCCGGATATTGTCAGGATCATACCTGGATATTGTCAGGATCATACCCGGATATTGTCAGGATCATACCCTGGATATTGTCAGGTTCATACCCTGGATATTGTCAGGATCATACCTGGATATTGTCAGGTTCATACCCGGATATTGTCAGGTTCATACCCGGATATTGTCAGGATCATACCCTGGATATTGTCAGGATCATACCCTGGATATTGTCAGGTTCATACCCGGATATTGTCAGGAAATAACCCCGGATATTGTCAGGATCATACCCCGGATATTGTCAGGATCATACCCGGATATTGCCAGGATCATACCCGGATATTGTCAGGATCATACCCCGGATATTGTCAGGTTCATACCCGGATATTGTCAGGATCATACCCTGGATATTGTCAGGTTCATACCCGGATATTGTCAGGATCATACCCCGGATATTGTCAGGATCATACCCTGGATATTGTCAGGTTCATACCCGGATATTGTTAGGATCATACCCCGGATATTGTCAGGATCATAACCCGGATATTGCCAGGTTCATACCCGGATATTGTCAGGATCATACCCGGATATTGTCAGGATCATAACCCGGATATTGCCAGGTTCATACCCGGATATTGTCAGGATCATACCCTGGATATTGTCAGGTTCATACCCCAGATATTGTCAGCTTCATACCCGGATATTGTCAGGATCATAGCCCGGATATTGTCAGGATCATACCCCGGATATTGTCAGGTTCATACCCGGATATTGTCAGGATCATACCCCGGATATTGCCAGGTTCATACCCGGATATTGCCAGGATCATACCCTGGATATTGTCAGGTTCATACCCCAGATATTGCCAGCTTCATACCCGGATATTGTCAGGATCATACCCCGGATATTGTCAGGATCATACTCCGGATATTGTCAACTTCATACCTGGATATTGTCAAGATGATACCCTGGATATTGTCAGGATCATACCCCGGATATTGTCAGGATCATACCCGGATATTGTCAGGTTCATACCCCAGATATTGTCAGCTTCATACCCGGATATTGTCAGGATCATACCCCGGATATTGTCAGGATCATACCCCGGATATTGCCAGGATCATACCCTGGATATTGTCAGGTTCATACCCCAGATATTGTCAGCTTCATACCCGGATATTGTCAGGATCATACCCCGGATATTGTCAGGATCATACCCCGGATATTGCCAGGATCATACCCTGGATATTGTCAGGTTCATACCCCAGATATTGTCAGCTTCATACCCGGATATTGTCAGGATCATACTCCGGATATTGTCAGGATCATACCTGGATATTGTCAGGATCATACCCGGATATTGTCAGGATCATACCCTGGATATTGTCAGGTTCATACCCTGGATATTGTCAGGATCATACCTGGATATTGTCAGGTTCATACCCGGATATTGTCAGGTTCATACCCGGATATTGTCAGGATCATACCCTGGATATTGTCAGGATCATACCCTGGATATTGTCAGGTTCATACCCGGATATTGTCAGGAAATAACCCCGGATATTGTCAGGATCATACCCCGGATATTGTCAGGATCATACCCGGATATTGCCAGGATCATACCCGGATATTGTCAGGATCATACCCCGGATATTGTCAGGTTCATACCCGATATTGTCAGGATCATACCCTGGATATTGTCAGGATCATACCCTGGATATTGTCAGGATCATACCCTGGATATTGTCAGGTTCATACCCGGATATTGTCAGGATCAGACCCCGGATATTGTCAGGTTCATACCCGGATATTGTCAGGATCATACCCGGATATTGTCAGGATCATACCCTGGATATTGTCAGGTTCATACCCGGATATTGTCAGGTTCATACCCGGATATTGTCAGGATCAGACCCCGGATATTGTCAGGTTCATACCCGGATATTGTCAGGATCATACCCTGGATATTGTCAGGATCATACCCTGGATATTGTCAGGTTCATACCCGGATATTGTCAGGATCATACCCCGGATATTGTCAGGTTCATACCCGGATATTGTCAGGATCATACCCTGGATATTGTCAGGATCATACCCTGGATATTGTCAGGTTCATACCCGGATATTGTCAGGATCATACCCCGGATATTGTCAGGATCATACCCTGGATATTGTCAGGTTCATACCCGGATATTGTCAGGATCATACCCCGGATATTGTCAGGATCATACCCCGGATATTGCCAGGATCATACCCTGGATATTGTCAGGTTCATACCCCAGATATTGTCAGCTTCATACCCGGATATTGTCAGGATCATACCCCGGATATTGTCAGGTTCATACCCTGGATATTGTCAGGTTCATACCCGGATATTGTCAGGATCATACCCCGGATATTGTCAGGTTCATACCCGGATATTGTCAGGATCATATCCCGGATATTGTCAGGTTCATACCCCGGATATTGTCAGGTTCATACCCGGATATTGTCAGGATCATACCCCGGATATTGTCAGGTTCATACCCGGATATTGTCAGGATCATATCCCGGATATTGTCAGGATCATACCCCGGATATTGTCAGGTTCATACCCGGATATTGTCAGGATCATACCCGGATATTGTCAACTTCATACCCGGATATTGTCAGGATCATAGCCCGGATATTGTCAGGATCATATCCGGATATTGTCAGCTTCATACCCGGATATTGTCAGGTTCATAGCCGGATATTGTCAGGATCATACCCGGATATTGTCAGGATCATACCCGGATATTGTCAGGTTCATAGCCGGTTATTGTCAGGATCATACCCGGATATTGTCAGGATCATACCCGGATATTGTCAGGATCATAGCCCGGATATTGTCAGGATCATATCCGGATATTGTCAGCTTCCTACCCGGATATTGTCAGGATCATACCCGGATATTGTCAGGATCATACCCAGATATTGTCAGGTTCATACCCGGATATTGTCAGGATCATACCTGGATATTGTCAGGATCATACCCTGGATATTGTCAGGATCATACCCGGATATTGTCAGGTTCATACCCGGATATTGTCAGGATCATACCCGGATATTGTCAGGTTCATACCCCAGATATTGTCAGGATCATACCCCGGATATTGTCAGTTTCATACCCGGATATTGTCAGGATCATACCCTGGATATTGTCAGGATCATACCCCGGATATTGTCAGTTTCATACCCGGATATTGTCAGGTTCATACCCGGATATTGTCAGGATCATACCCCGGATATTGTCAGTTTCATACCCCAGATATTGTCAGGATCATACCCGGATATTGTCAGGTTCATACCCGGATATTGTCAGCTTCATACCCGGATATTGTCAGGATCATACCCCAGATATTGTCAGGATCATACCCGGATATTGTCAGGATCATACCCCGGATATTGTCAGGTTCATACCCGGATATTGTCAGGATCATACCCGGATACTGTCAGGAACATAGCCGGATATTGTCAGCTTCATACCCGGATATTGTCAGGATCATACCCCGGGTATTGTCAGGATCATACCCCGGATATTGTCAGGTTCATATCCGGATATTGTCAGTTTCATACCTGGACATTGTCAGTTTCATACCTGGATATTGTCAGGATCATACACGGATATTGTCAGGATCATACACCGGATATTGTCAGGATCATACCTGGATATTGTCAGGATCATACCCCGGATATTGTCAGGATCATACACCGGATATTGTCAGGATCATACCCGGATATTGCCAGGATCATACCCCGGATATTGTCAGGATCATACCTGGATATTGTCAGGATCATACTCCGGATATTGTCAGGATCATACCCGGATTTTGTCAGGTTCATACCCGGATATTGTCAGGATCATTCCCCGGATATTGTCAGGATCATACCCCGATATTGTCAGGATCATACCCCGGACATTGTCAGGATCATACCCCGGATATTGCCAGGATCATACCCCGGATATTGTCAGGATCATACCTGGATATTGTCAGGATTATACCCGGATATTGTCAGGTTCATAGCCGGTTATTGTCAGGATCATACCCGGATATTGTCAGGATCATACCCGGATATTGTCAGGATCATAGCCCAGATATTGTCAGGATCATATCCGGATATTGTCAGCTTCATACCCGGATATTGTCAGGATCATATCCGGATATTGTCAGGATCATACCCAGATATTGTCAGGTTCATACCCGGATATTGTCAGGATCATACCTGGATATTGTCAGGATCATACCCTGGATATTGTCAGGATCATACCCGGATATTGTCAGGTTCATACCCGGATATTGTCAGGATCATACCCGGATATTGTCAGGTTCATACCCCGGATATTGTCAGGATCCTACCCCGGATATTGTCAGTTTCATACCCGGATATTGTCAGGATCATACCCGGATATTGTCAGGATCATACCCCGGATATTGTCAGTTTCATACCCGGATATTGTCAGGTTCATACCCGGATATTGTCAGGATCATACCCCGGATATTGTCAGTTTCATACCCCAGATATTGTCAGGATCATACCCGGATATTGTCAGGTTCATACCCGGATATTGTCAGCTTCATACCCGGATATTGTCAGGATCATACCCCAGATATTGTCAGGATCATACCCGGATATTGTCAGGATCATACCCCGGATATTGTCAGGTTCATACCCGGATATTGTCAGGATCATACCCGGATACTGTCAGGAACATAGCCGGATATTGTCAGCTTCATACCCGGATATTGTCAGGATCATACCCCGGATATTGTCAGGATCATACCCCGGATATTGTCAGGTTCATATCCGGATATTGTCAGGATCATACCCCGGATATTGTCAGTTTCATACCTGGACATTGTCAGTTTCATACCTGGATATTGTCAGGATCATACCCGGATATTGTCAGGATCATACACCGGATATTGTCAGGATCATACCTGGATATTGTCAGGATCATACCCGGATATTGTCAGGATCATACACCGGATATTGTCAGGATCATACCCGGATATTGCCAGGATCATACCCCGGATATTGTCAGGATCATACCTGGATATTGTCAGGATCATACCCCGGATATTGTCAGGATCATACCCGGATTTTGTCAGGTTCATACCCGGATATTGTCAGGATCATTCCCCGGATATTGTCAGGATCATACCCGGATATTGTCAGGATCATACCCGGATATTGTCAGGTTCATACCCGGATATTGTCAGGATAATACCCCGGACATTGTCAGGATCATACCCCGGATATTGCCAGGATCATACCCCGGATATTGTCAGGATCATACCTGGATATTGTCAGGATCATACCCCGGATATTGTCAGGATCATACCTGGATTTTGTCAGGTTCATACCCGGATATTGTCAGGATCATTCCCCGGATATTGTCAGGATCATACCTGGATACTGTCAGGATCATACCCGGATATTGTCAGGATCATACCCCGGATATTGTCAGGATCATACCCTGGATATTGTCAGGATCATTCCCCGGATATCGTCAGGATCATACCCGGATATTGTCAGGATCATACCCGGATATTGTCAGGATCATACCGCGGATATTGTCAGGATCATACCCGGATATTGTCAGGTTCATACCTGGATATTGCCAGGATCATACCCGGATATTTCCAAGCCTATACCCAGCCCCTGTGTTGCTCTGTGTAGACCCAAGTCCTGGTGTCCCTGTATTATCGGTTTTGCTTGAAAGAGGATAACCATTAATATGAGGTGCCACTGCCATTGGCTTCCCATCAGCCTTTGCTACATTATTGGCAGGAGACAAAAAAACTGCAGAGGCTGAAATCCAAGGTAGACAGGCAGGAGGCTGGGAGACTCAGCAAGGCAGGCAGCATCAGGAGGGACAGGCAGGAGGCTGGGAGAACACAGCAAGGCAGGCAGCATCAGGAGGGACAGGCAGGAGGCTGGGAGAACACAGCAAGGCAGGCAGCATCAGGAGGGACAGGCAGGAGGCTGGGAGAACACAGCAAGGCAGGCAGCGTCAGGAGGGACAGGCAGGAGGCTGGGAGAACACAGCAAGGCAGGCAGCATCAGGAGGGACAGGCAGGAGGCTGGGAGACTCAGCAAGGCAGGCAGCATCAGGAGGGACAGGCAGGAGGCTGGGAGAACACAGCAAGGCAGGCAGCGTCAGGAGGGACAGGCAGGAGGCTGGGAGAACGCAGCAAGGCAGGCAGCATCAGGAGGGACAGGCAGGAGGCTGGGAGAACACAGCAAGGCCGGCAGCATCAGGAGGGACAGGCAGGAGGCTGGGAGAACACAGCAAGGCAGGCACCAGGAGGGACAGGCAGGAGGCTGGGAGAACACAGTGGGACAGGCAGGAGGCTGGGAGAACACAGCAAGGCAGACAGCATCAGGAGGTAGGGAAGTTAATGTTTCCAGTGTAACTCCTCTTCAGGACTCGGGGTGGGCTTAGGGGGAGCTGCAGATAAAGGAGGTGGGGGGTTGCACACACAATGGGTAGAGGTAACGACCTATTTGGTCAATGGGAGGAATGAATCTTGTTAGTGGCAGGGAGGAAGGGTCGATAAGAGGAATGGAAGTAAGGGGAGGGGCTGGGAAGGGATTTGGGAGATGGGGATGGCGGTTATTTGACATTGGAGAACTCAATGTTGATTCCTCTGGGCTGTTGGCTGCCCAGGTGAAGATGAGGTGTTGTTCCTCCAGTTTGTGGGTTAGTTCATTGTGGCAAAGGAGGAGGCGCAGTCATGGTCATGTCAGAAAGGGAGTGGGAGGGGGAATTTAACTGGGCGGTCACTGGGAGGTCTGGTCAGCATCTGCAGGCTCAGTTGAGATGCTTGGCGAAATGTTCCCTTCGTTTACATGTGGTCTCCCCAACGGAGGTCTTCTCTATATCAGGGAGACCAAACGTAAACTCACAGCAGTCTTGAAGGAGGGTTACACTCGAAACGTCGACTTCTGCACCTCCTGATGCTGCCTGCCTTGCTGTGTTCTCCCAGCCTCCTGCCTGTCCCTCCTGATGCTGCCTGCCTTGCTGTGTTCTCCCAGCCTCCTGCCTGTCCCTCCTGATGCTGCCTGCCTTGCTGTGTTCCTCCAGCCTCCTGCCTGTCCCTCCTGATGCTGCCTGCCTTGCTGTGTTCTCCCAGCCTCCTGCCTGTCCCTCCTGGTGCTGCCTTGCTGTGTTCTCCCAGCCTCCTGCCTGTCCCTCCTGGTGCTGCCTTGCTGTGTTCTCCCAGCCTCCTGCCTGTCCCTCCTGATGCTGCCTGCCTTGCTGTGTTCTCCCAGCCTCCTGCCTGTCCCTCCTGATGCTGCCTGCCTTGCTGTGTTCTCCCAGTCTCCTGCCTGTCCCTCCTGACGCTGCCTGCCTTGCTGTGTTCTCCAAGCTTCCTGCCTGTCCCTCCTGATGCTGCCTGCCTTGCTGTGTTCTCCCACCCTCCTGCCTGTCCCTCCTGATGCTGCCTGCCTTGCTGTGTTCCCCCAGCCTCCTGCCTGTCCCTCCTGATGCTGCCTGCCTTGCTGTGTTCCCCCAGCCTCCTGCCTGTCCCTCCTGGTGCCTGCCTTGCTGTGTTGTCCCAGCCTCCTGCCTGTCCCTCCTGATGCTGCCTGCCTTGCTGTGTTCCCCCAGCCTCCTGCCTGTCCCTCCTGATGCTGCCTGCCTTGCTGTGTTCTCCCAGCCTCCTGCCTGTCCCTCCTGATGCTGCCTGCCTTGCTGTGTTCTCCCAGTCTCCTGCCTGTCCCTCCTGACGCTGCCTGCCTTGCTGTGTTCTCCAAGCTTCCTGCCTGTCCCTCCTGATGCTGCCTGCCTTGCTGTGTTCTCCCACCCTCCTGCCTGTCCCTCCTGATGCTGCCTGCCTTGCTGTGTTCCCCCAGCCTCCTGCCTGTCCCTCCTGATGCTGCCTGCCTTGCTGTGTTCCCCCAGCCTCCTGCCTGTCCCTCCTGGTGCCTGCCTTGCTGTGTTGTCCCAGCCTCCTGCCTGTCCCTCCTGATGCTGCCTGCCTTGCTGTGTTCCCCCAGCCTCCTGCCTGTCCCTCCTGATGCTGCCTGCCTTGCTGTGTTCTCCCAGCCTCCTGCCTGTCCCTCCTGATGCTACCTGCCTTGCTGTGTTCTCCCAGTCTCCTGCCTGTCCCTCCTGACGCTGCCTGCCTTGCTGTGTTCTCCAAGCTTCCTGCCTGTCCCTCCTGATGCTGCCTGCCTTGCTGTGTTCTCCCACCCTCCTGCTTGTCCCTCCTGATGCTGCCTGCCTTGCTGTGTTCCCCCAGCCTCCTGCCTGTCCCTCCTGATGCTGCCTGCCTTGCTGTGTTCCCCCAGCCTCCTGCCTGTCCCTCCTGGTGCCTGCCTTGCTGTGTTGTCCCAGCCTCCTGCCTGTCCCTCCTGATGCTGCCTGCCTTGCTGTGTTCCCCCAGCCTCCTGCCTGTCCCTCCTGATGCTGCCTGCCTTGCTGTGTTCCCCCAGCCTCCTGCCTGTCCCTCCTGGTGCCTGCCTTGCTGTGTTCCCCCAGCCTCCTGCCTGTCTACCTTGAATATAAAAGAGCAGGTATTGTGGACTGATTGGGTCAACTAAGAGCTAATTTCTATTTATAAACAAAGTTTCCAAAATGAAGATGAGAAATGTCACCCACAAGAATAGCACATGAACATTTCACTGTCACACTGCAATGTCAGTTCAAAGGAAAGAGCCAGCCTTTAAACAATGGGCTTTTATTGAGCTCAGACATGGGCTGACAATCAAAAGGGTTTTTATTTGCAAAAGTAATTTTGTTGTGGTGAACAGACATGAGAGAGACAGAACAGAGACCTAGTGTCTGTCTGTTAGCTCCTTACAGTACATGCCATTTGAGGTCTTGTCAGCAACCCACAGAGTGACACAAATCCAGAACTCCCTGAGAACAACAGTTCACTTCATTGAAGCTCCAGTTCACTTCAGGAATAAACCAGAGGGAAGGGGTGAGCGGGGTCAAAAGGCAGGAGATTGAGCCCTGCTCTCTCCCAGTCAGAGACTTGTAAGTACAAGTGTGGGTTGTAGTGTTCTTGGTGTGTGTGTGTGTATGTGTGTGTGTGTATCAGTGCTTCTGTGTGTGTGTCTCTGTATGTCAGTGTGTCTATTGAGTGCGTGTGTGTATGTGAGAGTGTATGTGTGTATGTGTGTGCATCAGTGTGTCTGTGTGTATGTGTGTGTGTATGTGTATGTATGTCAGTGTGTCTATGTGAGAGTGTGTTTGTATGTGTGTGTGCATGTGTATGCGTATGTGTGTGTGTCAGTGTGTGTGTGTATATGTGCGTGTATGTCTGTGTTTGTGTGTATGTGTGTGTGTCACTGTGTGTGTATGCATGCGTGAGTCAACCTTTAAACTCTTGATGTGAATAGTTTCCTGTTTGTGACAGTATGGTTTTGTTCAGCCTGTTGCTTGGTTACTTGCCCAAACGTGGAACAGTGCAGAGGCCAGTGAAGGTGTGGTGTTAGGATGCAGAGGCTGCTGCTGCTGTCCTCCCTGGGGCTACTTACACTGCTACAGTGTACTCTCAGGACACAGCTTTCCTGCTTTTGTATTTCACTGCATCTGGAACAAAGGTAGACACAGATTCTCACTTCAGGCTGCCACCCCCTGGGGCAACAATTCCAAGTCTTGTGCAAACAAAAATGGAAAGTTATGTCTTGGTATGGGTTTGTTTTTGCAAACCAGCTCAGCCCCACATGGAGTCACGGAGGTGTACAGCATGGACACAGACCCTTTTTGAGATCCTAAATTAATCTAGTCCCACCTGCCAGCACCCGGCCCATATCCCTCCAAACCCTTCCTATTCATATACCCATCCAGATGCCTTTTAAATGTTGTAATTGTACCAGCCTCCACCACTTCCTCTGGCAGCTCATTCCATTCACACACCAGCCTGTGTGTGAAAAAGTTGCCCCTTAGGTTCCTTTTTAAATCTTTCCCCTCTCACCCTAAACCAATGCCCTCTAGTTTTGGACACTGCTAACCTCGGGAAAAGACCTCGGCTATTCACCCTATCCATGCCCCTCATGATTCTCAAAGTGTTTCTTGAAGCAGTGTGTACTTCCATGCCATACATGATGGCAATGCTACAGTCAGCTTGGATGCTTGGGACTCTCATTCCAACCTTCGAACATTTCACATCACTCTGATGCCCCTTTGAGATCATCGAGGCTCACCTGTATATCCCTTAAACCCTATCGACAGAAGCTGCAAAAAACCCACACCAAGAAGAGTTTGTCTTTTATGACATTGGAATCAAAAGACTTTAATGGGTTGTACCTCTCAGTTGCGTGCGGAAACCCTTTCACCAACCATAAGCTGCTGTGAAGGATGACGACCGCCATTAGGAGAGCAGAACCATTTTGTGTTGGCCAATATGTCTTGGCTGGTCTTGGTGGAACGTTGGCCAGAGCCCAGGAAAGAAACTCTGTAAATATTGCTTCAGCAGCTTCCACATCACCTTTCCTACAAAGACATGTTAAGCGTTTGTTTGCTGCTACCTAACAGAATGTTCACTGTGCCGTCCCATAAGGAGTTGCCAATCGTGGTATCCATGGTGTCGGAGAAACCTGCTTAATACACAAAGCGACAGGTATGAAGTCGTCCTGTAATTAAGTTGAAGTACATTTGGAGGTGGCAAGGGGTGACAGGGTGGGGAGCATGGCGCGCTGCATGTTACCTTTGGTGGGCTGGTACCCAATGCCTGGCACCCAATCAATCTTAGACCTGGGTCCTCATTCAGATACAAGCTAAGAAAAACGTGCTGCTGACAGCTGGTCAGGAGGGAGCATATCTGGCGGAGGATCGAACCTCGAGGGCAGTACAGTGGCATTTTAAAGATTGGGGGGGGGCTGCTGCTAGTAGTCATTATCATGAATAAAAGGAGCCAAGCACTGTAGAGCAGCCAACAACATGAGGTCCAACCTCACATTCATTTTGAATGCCTTTGAAGAGCCACAGAGGTAACTGTTATTGAAATGTCTGAGAAAGGTTAATCCAATCTCTCTCTGAACTTCAGCAGAGGGTCACTTTAATTGTTGCTGGAGAAGCCCCAGCTCCTGAGGTAATCATTGACGGTCGATGGGCAGGACAAGGATGGCAAGGATTAAATGGCCAGAGGAACATGCCGTTACAATTCTACTTATGTTGCTTATATTTCAAGGCAACATTTCTGATAATAGCAAGGCCATAAGAAATAGAAACGGGGGAGGCCACTCGGCCCCTCGAGTTTGCTCCACCTTTCAATCAGATCACGGCTGATCCAACATTCTTCATGTCCACTTTCCTGCCCCCAATAACACTTGGTACAAGACCATTAAAACAGTCCACTTAGTCCATTGGAGTGAATGGCAGTATATCAACACTTCATCAGCTTTTACACTGAGGTCTCCATCCTTCAGGGTTAGTATTACCCCCACTGTGTAGCTGTGCTTTTAATAATCAGTAGCCCATAAGACACAAGAGCAAGGACAGAAAATATCAAAGAGTCGCAGGTAGATAGGATAGTGAAGAAGGCGTTTGGTATGCTTTCCTTTATTGGTCAGAGCATTGAGTACAGGAGTTGGGAGGTCATGTTGCTGCTGTACAGGACATTAGTTAGGCCACTGTTGGAATATTGTGTGCAATTCTGGTCTCCTTCCTATCGGAAGGATGTTGTGAATCTTGAAAGGGTTCAGAAAAGATTTACAAGGATGTTGCCAGGGTTGGAGGATTTGAGCTACAGGGAGAGGCTGAACAGGCTGGGGCTGTTTTCCCTGGAGCGTCGGAGGCTGAGGGGTGACCTTATAGAGGTTTATAAAATCATGAGGGGCATGGATAAGATAAATAGACAAGGTCTTTTCCCTGGGGTCGGGGAGTCCAGAACTAGAGGGCATAGGTTTGGGGTGAGAGGGGAAAGATATAAAAGAGACCTAAGGGGCAAATCTTCACACAGAGGGTGGTGGGTGTATGGAATGAGCTGCCAGAGGATGTGGTGGAGGCTGGTACAATTGCAACATTTAAGAGGCATCTGGATGGGTATATGAATAGGAAGGGTTTGGAGGGATATGGGCCGGGTGCTGGCAGGTGGGACTAGATTGGGTTGGGATATCTGGTGGGCAATGACGGGTTGGACTGAAGGGCCTGTTTCCATGCTGTACATCTCTATGACTCTAAATTGGCCAACTCAGTATCCTACTGTTACCCCACAGACAGTTCAAATCCCACCCGCTCCTGGGGTGTGTAATAACATCCCTGAATAGGTTGATTAGAAGCATCTGTGAACACTTTCTGAGGCACTTGTGGTGTGTTGGTAGTGACTGTACCTCATAGGCTGAAGGTCTGGGGGCAAGTCCCACCAGACATGTGTCATCACACATCTAAACAGCTGGATTTAAAAATAGGGCAGGTATAAAGGACACTTATGGTATCGTGGAAAGGTCTCTGCCTCAGAGCCAGGTGATCTGAGTTCAAGTCCCACCTTGCTCCAGAGATGTGTTGAATCTAACAATAAAGATAGAATGCTTTCTTACTTGAAAGAGCTATGCCTTGATCCCCATTTCACAGCTCCCTGTTAAATAACTATCCTTCCATTTGTACCTGGAAGCTATGATGGTCACTTTCAAACTGGTGACGCGGTGGTTCTGCCACAGAACTGCTGACTGCCCTCTTATCAAAACATAAGTGCCACTGTTTTTGTAAAGTAACAGCCAATAGATTTACTCCAGGAATTTGGTGAGGTTGCCATTCTATTCATTACAATGAATTTATTGAGGTTATGAAATATAATCTTAGCATTAAAGCGCAGCACAATAGCCAACATCAAGATAGATTTGGGAAGCTTCCAGAAATCTCTGATACTCACACCCTGATTATTTTTCTCACAAGCTGCAGTTTTGTTTTTGGCTTCCAAGTGGAAAATCTCTGCACACCAAAGTCCTGCGAGCACTTGACTGAAAGGAGAATGAGAAAGATTAAACTAGCCCTTGCTTACTGATGTGACGTTTAGCAGAGTTGAGGAGCATTTATAGGAGGTGCGTGTCATTCACCACAGACAGACATCATTCCTGCACCCAACTGTGCTCTGAAATACAAAGCCAGCAAGCCTCGGAGAATGGCTTGGCTTTTGACAGGGTTCCGCGTGAGAGACTTCTAATTAAACTGAAAGCCATGGGAATTGAACATAGAGTACAGGACTGGGAATTAATCTGGCTAAAGTTTCGGCAGGCAACATGGGTGGATAGAAGGACTGGGGGGGATGTGTTGGGATTTTTGCAGGGGTCAGTGTTTGTCTGGCCTATGTGCCCTGAGATTGCCATGTCGGTGGGGAAAGCAGGACAGAGTGAGAGGGTAGCTGAGAATCTGGGGGAAGACTTCTGAATATAGCCATGCAGGTCACCGATGTAAGTATAAAAATAGACCAGCACTTAAACAGAAAAGGCTGTTTACCAGATCAGGCAGTATCGATGGAGAGAGTAACCTTAAGATTTCAGGTTGACAGGGAAATGGTGATGTATTGGTAAAGGCAGTAATCCAGAACCTGGAGATCAGGGTTCAAACCCCATCATTGGAGACCGTGCGATTTGAATTTTAAAAAAAGCTGGAGTGGTGAATTAAAAGCCCATCTACTTCACTCATGTCCTTCAGAGCAGAAAATGTGCCATCTTTAGCAGGTCTGATCTCTGATTCCAGGCCAACTCCTCCTAACTGTCCTCTTACCAGAGGTTCAGGGGTTATCACTGCTGCCTCACAACACCAGGGACAGGGATTCGATTCCACTCTCAGGAACTCTCTGTGTGGAGTTTGCCTATCCTCCCTGTGTCTGCGTGGGTTTCCTCCGGGTGCTCCGGTTTCCTCCCACAGTCCAAAGATGTGCAGGTCAAGTGAATTGGCCATGCTAAATTGCCCACAGTGTTCAGGGATGTGTAGGTTAGGTGCATTAGCCAGGGGTAAATGTAGAGTAATAGGGTAGGTCAATGGGTCTGGGTGGGATACTCTTCGGAGGGTCAGTGTGGACATGTTGGGCTGAATGGCCTGTTTCCACACTGTAAGGATTCTATGATTCTTAGCGAGCCACTCAGTTGATCAGGACAAGCAGGTAGTGATGCCCACTCTTGTGAATGAATTAAACAATAAATCCCTTTTATCCGAAGTGGACCAAATTACAGTCTAGCCGAGAGCAAGGAGTTGGAGAAAGGGATGAATGGACAGGCCTACAGCAGGGTGAACGATAAGGGACTCTTTCTAACCCCATCCCGCTACTTCATCAAACAAATCTCCATTTGCTCTAAATTCTTCCACTTTTAATAATGGGTCACAGAAATGTACAGCACAGAAACAGACCCTTCGGTCCAACCCGTCCATGCTGACCAGATATCCCAACCTAATCTAGTCCCATTTGCCAGCACCTGGCCCATATCCCTCTAAACCCTTCCTATTCACATACCCTTCCAGATGCCTTTTAACAGAAACATTAACTATGACTGGGATCTCGAAAGCCTGAGGGAGCAGGCCGGGAAGAATCAAGAGGATAGTAAGCTGTTACCTCTCACCACCCACTGGCACAGGGAGACTGGCAGACAGCTCAGCCACTGATTGAAGCCCTTCAGGGGACCTGCCACCACCTCTGGTACGTTTCCTGCAGCTGTTTGGGCACTCTGTCATAGGAGGGAACATCCAGACTTGCCCCAGCAACCTCCCTCAGAATGAGGGGAGCTAGGTGGGTGAATGGGTTGCTCCTAATGGGACATCTCATGGCCCACAACAAGGCCCCTGCCCATCTCTGTGGATCCATCACCCAACTCCCAAATCCCCTCTCCTGCCCTCAGGACTGACCCCCCCCCCCCCTCCCCCCACATACTGCCTCCCCTCAACCCCCACCAGCACCCACTCCGTTACCATCTCACTGCGTTTTTGCCTGAATGGCCATTGCCACAATGTGATTTGTGGAATCTCACGGTGCGCCCAAGTTGGCAGCTTTGATTCCCAGAATGCAATGATTACTGCACCTTACCGGGCCGCGCAGTGGCTCAGTGGTTAGCACTGCTGCCTCACAGCGCTGGGGACCCGGGTTCGATTCCAGCCTTGGGGGACTGTCTGTTTGAAGTTTGCACATTCTCTCCGTGTTGGCATGGGTTTCCTACACATGCTCTGGCTCCCTCCCACAGTCCAAAGATGTGCAGGGTTGGTGAATTGGCCATGCTAAATTGCCCATGGTGTCCAAGGATGTGCAGCTTAGATGGGTTAACCATGGGGAATACATGGATAGAGTAGGGAGGTGGGTCTGGGTAGGATGCTCTTTGGAGGGGTGGTGTGGACTCAGTGGGCTGAATGGCCTTCTTTCACACTCTAGGGATTCCACGTTGGCTGCCACACACTTTGAGTCATCCTGTAAGTGTGTAATCTCGTGTATAAATACAAGCTTCTCTTTCTGTCATCTGAGTAACCCTGCCCCCCCCCACACCCCACCCCCACCCCGCCTCACCCCCCCTCAGAGAGGTGCACAAAGAGATTGGCCATGTGCCAAATGGACAATGCTTCATACTGGCAAGGTCTTGTGAGTGGATGTTGGTTGTTTGGTGGGCACTGCTGTGATCCCTTCACACGGGCTTCTCCTGGCAGTGCCACAAAATGAAGAATGGACAATGAACTCGCTTTGTGACAGTCACCTCAGATCATTATCAAGAGGAAACATTACAAGCATTACCCCCTGACTTGTGAAAACCGATGCAGGTGGACATTTTAGCTTGGCCGGCCTCTTAAAAAGCATCACTGCAAGCCTTAGGGAGTTGGATAGATTTGTGTAAACGCACCATTAAATGTCAGAACATGTTATGTAGCGCCCTGTTATCACATGTAGACATCTGTGTTACAACTGATTCTCTTTGTGGAAATAAAAAAAAAGGGAAAACCAGTTTCCGTTCATTTTCGAACCAGTGTAAGTGGTTGTAGTGACACATGAGGCTGATCCAAGATGTTTCTTCTGGTGTGTCTCATATCGAACAGTCCCCCTCTCTACAAAATGTTCGCTGGGTATTGATCTACTCAAACCTATTTTATCCCAGAAAATTCAGAACTTTATCTGGCTGCATCTGCAACTTTTTAATATATTGTTCAAATTAATACACAAAGATGCACACTTCACCGCAGGCGTGGTTATAACAGTCAGCAGGGAGAAAAGACAGTTAGGCTGCAGCAGAAAGAGGGCCATTTACTGGGGCAGTTGAGGACAGCAGATGCTGGAGATCAGAGTCAACCGATGCAGCGTTGGAAAAGCACAGCTGCTCAGGCAGCACCCGAGGAGCAGGAGAACCGACGGTTTAGGCCTGATGAAGGGTTTACTCCTGAAATGTTGACTCGCCTGTTCCTCAAGGTGCTGCCTGACCTGCTGTGCTTTTCCAGCACCACACATTTTGACCCACATTCACTGGGGCAACGAGCTTCACTGTACAGTTCAGAGTTTGCACACGGCACATCTACAGAGGTGTCAGTCACAGAAGGTTTTCTGTTCCCAGTGAACTGGATCCATTATTGCGCCTTTCTGATTCGGTTTTCCGCAGTTATTTCCCCTCGCCTCTTTACGCTGGCGATTCCAGTCGAACTTCCTCCAGCTGCTGAGTGTAGGACACAGTAGCTCATCCCGTTCCTGCATCCTCCCATTCACACACCCCCACGCGCACCCTGTCCTCGGAATTTCGTTTGGCTTCCTGCTCTTGACACTGAGGTCAGTGGAAGTGCCTCCAAACGCCAGCCCAGCGAACTAAACACAGAATAAGGGTCAAAGCCGAGAATCCCTTCTCTCTTTACTTTCACGTCCCTCCATCCTCTGCAGCTTGGGAGAACTGAACACATCGTACAAAAACCGTGGACCATTTTGAACAGTTTCCTCACCTCGCGCCCCATGTTCAACCCTCTCCGGATGGCACAGATTCCACTCAGCCTCCTTTGTCTTTATTCACTCCTGGGTGTGTCCGACTATGCCAGCATTTATTGCCCATCCCTAGTTGCCCTTGAGAAGGTGGTGATGAACTGTCATAGAGTCATAGAGATGTACAGCACGGAAACAGGCCCTTCGGTCCAACCCATCCATGCCGACCAGATATCCCAACCCAATCGAGTCCCACCTTCCAGCACCCGGCCCATATCCCTCCAAACCCTTCCTATTCATATACCCATCCAGATGCCTCTTAAATGTTGCAATTGTACCAGCCTCCACCACACCCTCTGGCAGGGTGAAAGTGAGGACTGCAGATGCTGGAGGTTAGAGTCCAGATTAGAGTGGTGCTGGAAAAGCACAGCAGATCAGGCAGCATCTGAGGAGCAGGAGAATCGACGTTTCGGGCAGGACCCCTTCATTAGGACTGGGGCTGGAAGACTCGGGGGGGTGCCGAAGCTCTAGGGAAAACAGCCCCAGCCTGTTCAACCTCTCCCTATAGCTCAAATCCTCCAACCCTGGCAACACCCTTGTAAATCTTTTCCAAACCCTTTCAAATTTCACAACATCTTTCCGACAGGAAGGAGACCAGAATTGCACGCAATATTCCAACAGTGCCCTAACCAATGTCCTGTACAGCTGCAAAGTGACCTCCCAACTCCTGTACTCAATACTCTGACCAATAAAGGAAAGTATACCAAACGCCTTCTTCACTATCCTATCTACCTGCGACTCCACTTTCAAGGAGCTATCAAGGAGTCTTCTTGAACTGCTGCAGTCCAACATGCTGTGGATAGACCCAGAATGCCTGGAAGGGTGGGAATTCCATGAGTTTGACCCAGTGGCAGTGCAGGAACGCCGATGTATCTCCAAGTCAGGATGGTGAGTAGCTTGAAGGGGAACTTACAATTGGTGGTGCTGTCATGCATCTGTTG
The DNA here is from genome assembly GCF_047496795.1 of Chiloscyllium punctatum. NCBI lineage: Eukaryota > Metazoa > Chordata > Chondrichthyes > Orectolobiformes > Hemiscylliidae > Chiloscyllium > Chiloscyllium punctatum. The sequence goes on from NC_092751.1 coordinate 98,574,248, forward strand.
TATCTTGATGGTAGAGGTCATGGGCTTCGAAGGAGCGGTCCAAAGGATTGGATGAGTTTCAGCAGTGCATCTTATAGTACACATTGCTGTTGCTGAGGGTCAGTGGCAGGGAGTGGAGGTTATGGATATAGTGCCAATCAAGTGGGCTGGATGGTGTTGAGCTTCTTGAGCTTAGTTGGTTCTCTACTAGAATCATAGATCGATCTGGGATTGGGCTTAAGTAAGGACATGTGTGTATTGTACTGAACTATGATCAAAGTTTCACCACATGATTAGCACACAACGTGTGGGACTCGGGTCTTCAATGGTAAGGTCAGGGAACTGGTGAAAAGCTTGGGATTGGCACCTGCAGTTTTGATGTATCGGCCATGGAGTTATGCAGTTCCCAAGCTCAGTGTGGAGAGAAGCCATTCGGCCCATTCAGTCCACTCCAACCTACCAAACAGCATCCCACCCAGACCCGTCCCAATCCCAGACCCTACCCCTGTAACCCTGCATTTCCCACGGCCAATCCACCCAACCTGCATATCTTTGGACTGTGGGAGGAAACCCACGTAGACACGGGGAGAATGTGCAAACTCCGCACAGATAGTTGCCTGAGGCAGGAATTGAACCCGGGACTTTGGCGCTGCGAGGCAGCAGTGCTAACCACTGTGCCACCGTGCCACCCCATCTTTGGATTATGGGAGGAAGCTCACACAGACATGGGAAGAATGTGCAAACTCCACATAGTCAGTTGCTAGAGGCTGGAATCAAACCCGGGCCCTGGCGCTGTGAGGCAGCAGCGCTAACCACTGAGCCACCAGGCCACGTCCTTGAACCTAGGCCTCCTGGTCCAGAGATAGGGACATTATCACAAGAGCCTCTTGATGACGCTGAAAGGTTTGGAAGATGATATCCAGGTTTGGAAGATGGGACCAGCTAAAGCTTCATCTGTTGTCATGTGGTGGAACACATGGGGATCCTAGCCTGCGTGCGATTGCATTCACATCATTCAGTTGTATCATTAACTAGGCCCTAACCTTCACTGAAATAAGGAGCCACTGATCTGAGGTGAAACAGGGCTGGGCACGCTTTGTTAAGGGATTTGAGTTGAGCCATGCTGTTGAGAATGTTGAGAGCAAAACACATCCAGGCAGAAATAGGCCAAGCTCCAACATGCATTCCGGAACAGTGCCAACATTCTACGCCAAGAAGGCTACACTATCTCCAAAACTGGCAAGACTCCGGGAGCAGAAACCACACCGGACATGGTACAAAACAGATGTGACAAGAAGGGGAGGTCATTCACCCAGACGGGTGGTGGGATTAATGCTACATTTTGTACGCAAGCTGCTTTTCCATGGACATCAATGTTTGCTTACCCACCACTCGGAGATGAGGGCTGATGTTATGGACAGTCCCAAACCAGTGGAAAAGCTCGGCCATCAGCCGTGCATGATGGGATAGCCAGGGCTCACTGCCCAATACTTTCCATCTCATAAGTGCAGTGGACAGAAAATAGTTGGCAGCCCTGGCTGTGATTTTTTCACGCTGATGAAGGCCAACGTCAGTTCTTTTGAGTCCCAGATTTGATCACCGGTCCATGCTGAATGAACCAACCCCCAAGCGGCACAGTGGTAGTGTCCCTACTGCTAGACCGGGAGGCCCAAGTTCGAGTCCACCTTGACCCCCAGAGGTGCATAATAACCAATTCAGACAAATTAGCATCAAGGTCATTGCAATCCTCTTTTTTCAAATCAGTCATGGGATGAAGGATGACCAGCATTTATTGTCCCTACCAGAGGACAGTTAAGAGTCAACCAGTGGGTCTAGAGTCACATGTAGTCCAGAGCAGGTGAGGATACCAGTTTCCTTCCCTAAAGGACATCGGTGAACCAGATGGGTTTTTTAAAACACTCAACAATGGATTCATGATCATCAATAGATTCTTAATTCCTGACTTTTTTTTTATTGAATTCCAATTGCACCATCTGTCATGGTGGGATTTAAACCTGGAACATTCCCTGGATTGAGAGTTCAGTGATAACACCAGCGGGGTGTCACGCCTACATTCGTCTTAGAGTTTGTGAATTTAGGATGGGGGAACGGGAGAATGTAGGGAGGGGATGTGATAGGGAGTTGGTGGTGAATGGAGTACCATTGCTACCCAACAATCTATATCCTTGCCAAGTGGGTGTGGGCAAGATCAGATTCAGCTCAGATCAAACTCTTCCCGTCCATATCCAACGTGAGCCTCAGGACCAGGGGCCCAGTGCGGCAAGAGGGCCGGTTCAGTTCACTTGCTGACACCTCCTGCCGTGGCTGACACATGACGGATGGCCATTGGCGTTGAGGGTAGCAGTTGCATAATCTGGCCTCTTCAGGAGGGAGCAGGATGGTTGTGGGGTGGAGGGGCTGTTAGCAGAAAACCTGGAACTGAAAAAGGCTCAGCACAGAAAGGAAAACAGTCCTGAACATGATTTGGAGACACCGGTGTTGGACTGGGGTGGACAAATTTAAAACTCACACAACACCAGGTTATAGTCCAACAGGTTTAATTGGAAGCACTAGCGCCTTCAGCGTCACTCCGAAAGCTAGTGTGCTTCCAATTAAACCTGTTGGACTATAACCTGGTGTTGTGTGATTTTTTTTAACTTAGTCCTGAACATAGTTGTCTCAATTCTGCTGAGGAATGAGAAAGCAAGTGAACTCTGGCAGCGTCTCAAGTTACAGACTGCTGAATAATGAACTGTTTCCTGTCAATAGTGACGATACAGGGTGAGTTTTTTTTTCACCTCACCCAGTATGAGGGACAGAGAGTGCCCAGCAGCTGTTTAACCATTGGGTCCATTCCTGCCTCTGACTCTCTGGCCAAAATGAAAGAATGGTGACCGGGAGCAAGGGGAGCAGGGTCGGGTTTAACCCATTTGCCTCAGCACCCACAATGCTGAAGCCAGTGGCAACGCTTCACCGAGAGCTTTGGATCTACTGATGCAGAACAGACAATGGATTGAACGTGAGGAATTGTGAAACAAATGACTGGGAGAACGACAAAAAAGGAGTTGTACTTCCTAACCATGACAGAAAAGTGGGCACAATCCCAAAATCATGCCACCCAAAACAGTCATAAAAATCCCACAATCTCTGGCCATAAAACCAGGATTTGTCTTCTGTCTACAGCTGTTCACTCTAAAGCTGTGCCTTTTAATCGCCAAGTGGATTTTCCATATTGTTGGTAAATCACCTGCACCAACCCCCAAAATGTTTACAATAAAAATTAAATCAGTGACCCTTCATCATGAAGACTTTCTTCAGCCTCCAACCATGCTGACTGTGATCCCTTCCTGTGGTTGCTTTAGTGACATATGCCACTGGAATGGTTTTTTTTCAGAAAAGCGCCTGCAAATTTCCCAGAAGTAAAATTGCGAGAAGGCAGCAGCTTGTTTGTCATGTGCCAGTCCCCACCCATTGGTGGGTCACACACTCCTGATGTCTCAGCTGTCCTTTGTTCCCTTGTTTTTCTCTCATTATTCATCCTGTTGACTCATGTTTCTCGCACTCCTGTCAATTAACCCTTGGAGCTCACCTGTCTTCTTCTTGCCGGAACCTTCTGTGAAATGTTATCCTGTTATTCTCTCCTGAGCATTTCCACAAATTTCTGGTTTTTCTTACCTTCCAAAAAAAAACTTTGCGACATATTCCTTCAGCTATTCAGTCAAGCACAATTCTGATTCCGAAAAGCGTTTGAACAATTTACATTTCAAATGTGCCACATTCTTTTTTTTTGTGTTTAGAAACAGACCCTTCGGTCCAACCAGTCCATGTGAACCATGTTGCCAATCTAAACTCGTTCCACCTGCCTGCTACTGGCCCCTACCCTTCCAAACCTTTCTTATCCAAATAGATTTTAAACATTGTAACTGTACCCGCATCCACCACTTCCTCTGGATGTTTATTTCTGTGTTAAACAATTGCCCCTTATGTCCTTTTCAAAACTTCCTCTTCTCAGCTTAAAAATGTGCCCCCCAGTCTTGAAATTGCCCCCACCCTAGGGAAAGGATGTCCAGTCATTCCCCTTATCAATACCCCTCGTGATTTTATGCACCTCTATTAGGTCACCGTCGACCTCCAATGTTCCAGTGGAAATAGTCGCAGCCGATCCTGCCTCTTCCCCATCACTCAAGCCCCTCCATTTGTTCTTGAGGTGCAGACATTACTGCTAAGGCTAGCATTTAATTCTCAGCTCTAACTGCCTTTGAACTTGGCCGCACAAGTCAACCACGTTACTGTGGCTCTGGAGTCACATATAGGCCAGACCAGGTAAGAATGGCAGATTTCCTCTCCTGAAAGACATTAATAAGGCAAATGTTTTTTTACAACAACTGAGTAGTTTCATGACCATTATTATGAATTATTTTACTCAGTTATTATGAGTCAATTGAATTCAAATTACCCTTAACTCCCATGGTAGGATTTGAACTGATGCCTTGCCTCCATTATTCATCTACGCTTTTGGATTGCTAGTCCAGTATCATGACCATTGTGTTGCAGCCCCCATTGGTGGCACGGTGGCTCAGTGGTTAGCACTGCTGCCTCACAGCACTGGAGACCTGGGTTCAATTCCCGCCTCAGGCGTGTGGAGTTTGCACACTCTCTGCGTGGGTTTCCTCCCACAGTCCAAAAAATGCGCCAGTTAGGTGAATTGGCCATGCTAAATGGCCCGTAGTGTTAGGGGAATGGGTCTGGGTGGGTTGCTCTTCAGAGGGTCGGTGTGGACTTGTTGGGCCAAAGGGCCTGTTAGTAAGTAATCTCAAAATTGTTTCATAGCCAAATCTAGATTTGTGCAGCATTAACAACTTCTTGTGCTCTCAACTGGATCTGCGCCTTTTTGAGATTGCCTTCAACCCCTGAAAAACTAATTGACAACATTTGTTCAAATGAGCCCAGTACTGTCTTTCTCCATGGCAACAGGAGTTGAAAGGTCATGTTGCGGCTGTACAGGCCAGCGGTTAGCTCACTTTTGGAATAATGCATTTAATTCTGGTCTCCCTGCTATGGGAAGGATGTTGTGAAACTTGAAAGGATTCAGAAAAGATTGACAAGGCTTGGAGGCCCTGAGCAAAAGGGAAAGGCTGAAGAGGCTGGGGCTGTGAGAGCTATGGCGGCTGAGGTTGTAGCGGTTTATAACATCATGAGGGGCATGGATAAGGTGAATAGTCAAAGTCTTTTCCCCAGGGTAGGGGAGTCCAAAACTAGAGGGCATAGGTTTAAAGTGAGAGGAGAAAGATTTAAAAGGGACATAAGGAGTAACAGTTTCACGCAGAGGGCAATGAGTGTGTGGAATGAGCTGCCAGAGGAAGTGGTGGAGGCTGGTACAATCAGAGCATTCAAAAGGCATTTGGATGTGAATATGAATAGGAAGGGCTTGAGAGGGATATGAGCCAAATGCTGGCAAATGGGACTGGATTTATTTAGGCTATCTGGGTGGCATGGACAAGTTGAACCAAAGGGTCTGTTTCCATGCTATGCAGCTCTATAACTCTACAAGTGGCTGTACAGAAGTTAAAATTGGATTCCAAATTAATGGGAATCTGATTACATTGGAAGAGTTTTCACAAGTGAACAAAATAAACAAGTGTTATGTATGTGACTTAAATGAGAAGGATCCAGAATTGTTTATCAGCTTAAAAGAAGGAGCTACAGCTTGAATAAAGCTCTCTTACCATAAGTTTTGCAGAAGTCATGGTTGAAGCTAAAGACATTAAGTGCTTTAGAAGTGTTAAGAAAAAGGCTACCTCAGTATAAGGAATTTCAAATTTCCAGATCATAAGTCTATGGTTAAAACCATGAAGAGAATATTTGAAGCTGAGAAAATCTGAGCTCAGTTGTAGGGAGAATCAAGGAGGGTACGGTCAGAATCTCAAGACCAAGAATTGATGCATCAATTAAATTAATCCCTGAGGTTGGACAGAGAAGAGAATTCTCTCCGGGGTATTTGATTACTGTAAAGCAGTGTGTTTGGAGTTAATAGGTTTGTATTTTCCCATGTGTTTTGGAATCTACGAACTGTGTTATACATAAATTGTTTTGTTTATTCAATTTTATCTTCATTTCTTTTGTGCCATAGATTCTTATTTGATTGTGAAAACCAAATCTGCTGCATTGTGAGTTTACGTTTCATTGAAAGATTGTCTTAAAACCAAAAACAATGTGATCTATCAAGCCTGATGTCAGTCTGGAACTAACGTGTCCAGTAATAATATCAGCTGGGATTATAGGACTGGCCCAAGCTTGCTAATGCAGCTTTGACCTCAGAACAGTGATTATATCTCCAACTCAGCTCTTTCTACAGTCGACTGCAAGTTCACCGGGGTAAATGCATGTCATTCGGCCCATCGAGCCTGTACTGCCACTCAATAGGATCACGGCTGTCTGACATTCCTTATTGCCAGATTCCAGCATTTTTCTTGTATCCCTTGTTCCCCTACTGTGAGTCTGACATTGGTGGTGGGTAGGTTATACAGTCATAGAGTCATAGAGATGTACAGCATGGAAACAGACCCTTCAGTCCAACTTGTCCATGTCGACCAGATATCCCAAACCAATCTAGTCCCACCTTGCTAGCATCCAGCCCATATCTCTCAAACTTTCCTATTCATATACCCATCCAGATGCCTTTTAAATGTTGCAATTGTACCAGCCTCCACCACTTCCTCTGGTTGCTCCTTTGGTCTCTTTTATATCTTTCCCCTCTCACCCTAAACCTATGCCCTCTAGTTCTTTACTCCCTCAACCCCAGGGAAAAGACTTTGTCTATTTATCCTATCCATGCCCCTCATAATTTTGTAAACCTCTATAAGGTCATCCCTCAGCCTCTGACGCTCCAGGGAGAACAGCCCCAGCCTGTTCAGCCTCTCCCTGTAGCTCAGATCCTCCAACCCTGGCAACATCCTTGTAAATCTTTTCTGAACCCTTTCAAGTTTCACAACATCTTTCCGATAGGAAGGAGACCAGAATTGCATGCAATATGCCAACAGTGGCCTAACCAATGTCCTGTAGAGGCGCAACATGACCTCCCAACTCCTGTACTCAATATTCTGACTAATAAAGGAAAGCATACCAAATGCCTTCTTCACTATCCTATCTACCTGTGACTCCACTTTCAAGGAGCTATGAACCTGCACTCCAAGGTCTCTTTGTTCAGCAACACTCCCCAGGACCTTACCATTAAGTGTATAAGTCCTGCTAAGATTTGCTTTCCCAAAATGTAACACCTCGCATTTATTGAATGAAACTCCATCTGCCACTTCTCAGCCCATTGGCCCATCTGGTCACGATCCTGTTGTAATCTGAGGTAACCCTCTTCACTGTCCACTACACCTCCAATTTTGGTGTCATCTGCAAATTTACTAACTGTACCTCTTATGCTCGCATTCAAATCATTTATGTAAATGATAAAAAGTGGTGGACCCAGCACCGATCCTTGTGGCACTCCACTGGTCACAGGCCTCCAGTCTGAAAAACAACTCTCCATCACCACCCTCTGTCTTCTACCTTTGAGCCAGTTCTGTATCCAAATGGCTAGTTCTCCCTGTATTCCGTGAGATCTAACCTTGCTAATCAGTCTCCCATGGGGAACCTTATCGAACGCCTTACTGAAGTCCATATAGATCACATCTACTGCTCTGCCCTCATCAATCCTCTTTGTTACTTTATCAAGAAACTCAATCAAGTTTGTGAGACACGATTTCCCACGCACAAAGTCATGTTGACTATCCCGAATCAGTCCTTGGCTTTTCAAATACATGTACATCCTGTCCCTCAGGATTCCCTCCAATAACTTGCCCACCACTGAGGTCAGGCTCACCGGTCTATAGTTCCTTACCACCTTTCTTAAACAGGTTGTTAAAGATAATTCTGAAATATAGGATTTACATGCATTTGGAGAGCAAATGACTCATTAGAGTTAGTTAGCATGTGTGAGGGAAAATGTGTTTCACAAACTTGATTGAGTTGTTTGAAGAAGTAACTAAGAAGATTGATGAAGGTAGAGCAGTAGATGTAGTTTACTTGGACTTTGATAAGGTTCCAAATGGTAGGCTATTTAATAAAGTTAGATTACATGGGTTTCAGGGTGAGCTTGCCAATTGGATACAAACTTATGGTAGGAGACAGAGGGTGGTGGTGGAGGGTTGTTTTTCGGACTGGAGGCCAGTGACCAGTGGAGTGCCACAAGGATCAATAGTGGCTACATTTTTGTTTGTCATTTATATGAACAATTTGAATGAGAGTGTAGGAGGCACAGTTAGTATGTTTGCAGATGACACCAAAATAGGTGGTACAGTGGGCAGTGAAGAAGGTTATCTAAGATTACAATGAGATTTTCACCATTGGGTTAATGGGCTGAGGAGTGGCAGATGGAATTTAAATTGAATAAATAGGAGGTATTGCATTTTGGTAAAACAAGCAAAGGCAGGAGTTATACAAGTTGGGTTTTAGGTATTCATAGAGTCGTAGAGATGTACAGCATGGAACAGACCCTTCGGTCCAACCCGTCCATGCCGACCAGATATCCCAACCCAATCTAGTCTCACCTGCCAGCACCCAGCCCATATCCCTCCAAACCCTTCCTATTCGTATACCCATCCAAATGCCCTTTAAATGTTGCAATTGTACCAGCCTCCACCACATCCTCTGGCAGCTCATTCCATACACGTACCACCCTCTGTGTGAAAAAGTTGCCCCTTAGGTCCCTTTTTAACCTTTCCCCTCTCACCCTAAACCTATGTCATCTAGTTCTTTACTCCCCCACTCCAGAGAAAAGACTTTGTCTATTTACCCTATCCATGCCCCTCATGATTTTATAAACCTCTATAAGGTCACCCCTCAGCCTCCGATGCTCCAGGGAAAACACCCCCAGCCTGTTCAACCTCTCCCTATAGCTCAAATCCTCCAACCCTGGCAACATCCTTGTAAATCTTTTCTGAACCCTTTCAAGTTTGACAACATCCTTTAGATGGAAGGAGACCAGAATTGCACGCAATATTCCAAAAATGGCCTAACCAATGTCCTGTGCAACCACAAAATGAACTTCCAACTTGTTTACGCAATACTCTGACCAATAAAGGAAAGCATACCAAACGCCTTCTTCACTATCGTGACTCCACTTTCAAGGAGTTATAAACCTGCACTCCAAGGTCTCTCTGTTTAGCAACACTTCCCAGGACCTTACCATTAAGTGTGTATGTTGTAGAACAGAGAGATCTCGGGGGTCAGGCACATAACTCTTTGAAATTTGCATCCAGGTAGTCAGGGTGACTAAGAAGGGATTTAGCACGCTTGCCTTCATTGCTCAGACCATTTGCAATTGGGATGCCATGTTGGGGTTGTGCAGGACATTGGTGAGGCTTCTTCTGGAGATCCGTGTGCAGTTCTGGACTCCCTGTTGTAAGGAGGATATTATTGAACTGGAGAAGGTTCAGATAAGAGTTGCCAGGGTGATGCCGGGGATGGAGGGTTTGAGTTATAAAAATAGGTTGAATAGAGTGGGGATGTTTTTCACTGGAGTGTAGGAAATTGAGGGGTGGCTCCATGGAGGTTTATAAAATAATAAAGGGTATAAATAAGGTGAATAGGAAGGGGGGGGGGGGGGGGGAGTTCAAAACTAGGGGGCATATCTTAAAGGGGAGAGGAGAAAGATTTTAAAATGTTTTTACACAGCGAGTGGTTCATGTGTGGAAGGAACTGCGAGAGAAAGTGGTGGATGCGAGTTCAGTTACAACGTTTAAGAGAAATCTGGATAAGTATATGAATAAAATATGTTTGGAGAGATATGGGCCAAATGCAAGCAGGTGGGACTAGTTGAGTTTGGGAACATGGTTGGTGTGGACTAGTTGGACCAAAGGGTTTATTTCCATACTGTATTTAATTGGCTGCAAAGTGCTTTAGAGTTTCCTAAAAATGCTACACAAATGCAAGTATTTCCTTCCTTTCTTTAAACACTGATGTCGCAGCCTCAGCTGGATTGAACTGACCTTGCAGCCTCCTGGTTTTGAAAATAACTGAATGATTTGAAATGTTTTTCTAACTTGTTTTAATCTCCCACCATCACGTCAGAAGGACAAGCCAACCAGTGTCCCCTGCGAAGTTGCTGGAACCAGAGAGTTTGCAGGACAGCGGGTGTGGGCAATTTATCAATCACTGAGTTAGGGCTGTGAATGATTTATTGTTGATCTTGGAGAAATCTTCATTAGCGTTTGACCAGCATGGGGCAGAGGGGTTTCCCGCATCCAAACTTAGATGAATGCACATTGTATATTGTAAGAAAAACACATGTTTTTTTCCAGATCCTTTCAGTTGGAAAATGGTCAAACAGTCCCAAAACACAGCAGTCTACTTTACAAGCATCTGTGGATAAGAAGACAAAATTAAATAGCTTTATACAGAACCCTGGAGTGTCCAAACCAAAGCTGAATTGCTGTAAATAGGAACCTTTTGGTTAGAAAATTGCCATCAGCAAAATGGAACTTCGCAGCAAAAATATAATTGAGGGAGAAATAGGAACACGATCGTGATTATAGGTTACAGCACAGTTTCTGATTACTGACTGTTGCAATGCACACTTTTGGCATTAAGCGATAGAATTAAGGTACAGTTGCAGATCATGCTGGTATGTAATCAAGGCCACTTTAAACTGTTGTGGAGAGAACGAAGGAGCAGTGGGCTCTCCCATGGCTTGTGTCATATGCCCTTTCTACAACTCCAAGATACACGGCCTCATCCACCTGAAAAAGCCCTGGGTAACTCAATAACTTTAATATGAGTTGGGACCATTTTGATATGAGCATTGGGGCACAGACAGCCTCACACAGGGCACCTCACACCTTCAATACATTATCTGGGCCAACATGACATCAATTGTTAAAGTTCACTTGGGAATGCAACTTTTAAAAAAGTTCTGATATATACATGTGAAAGAACTGAAACCAACATGGTCATTCTAAAAGGCGAGAGGCTTAACAAACAATCCAGGTCTTTTTTAATAGGTAATTTCAGTTACATCACTTTGTAATCTTTTGCTATAAATTCTGGGTCTTATGATCTTAAAAATCACACGCCACCAGGTCAGAGTCTACGTAATCCTTGTCAGAACTCAGTTCTGAGGAAGGATCACTTTAGAGGAAAGATCATTCAATTTGAAATGTTAACTCTGATTTCTCTCCACAGATGCTTCCAGACCTGCTGAGCTTCTCCTGCAATTTCTATTTTTGAGACTGATCCTTAAATCATTTAACATTACTTTTGTTTCGGACTCACATTTCATTTCAGGTATGTGTGTTGTGTTTTTTTTTCTTCTCATTTTTTAACAATTAATAAAATCACTCTTCTGTTAACTCAAGAAAGCCTGGTTAAATTCATTCAGAGAGTCATAGAGATGTACAGCATGGAAACAGACCCTTTGGTCCAACCCGTCCTTGCCGATCAGATATCCCAACCCAATCTAGTCCCACCTGCCAGCACCCGGCCCGTATCCCTCCAAACCCTTCCTATTCATACACCCAGCCAGATGCCTCTTAAATGATGTCATTGTCCCAGTCTCCATCACTTCCTCTGGCAGCTCATTCCATACACGTACCACCCTCTGCGTGAAAACATTGCCCCTTAGGTCCCTTTTATATCTTTCCCCTCTCACCTTAAACCTATGACCTCTAGTTCTGGACTCCCTGACCCCAGGGAAAAGACTTTGTCTATTTATCCTATCCAGGCCCCTCTTAATTTTGTAAACGTCTATAAGGTCACCCCTCAGCCTCCGACGCTCCAGGGAAAACAGCCCCAGCCTGTTCAGCCTCTCCCTATAGCTCAAATCCTCCAACCCTGGCAACCTCTTTGTAAATCTTTTCTGACCCCTTTCAAGTTTCACAACATCTTTCCAATAGGAAGGAGACCAGAATTGCACACAATGGCCTAACCAATGTCCTGTACAGCCGCAACATGACCTCCCAACTCCTGTACTCAATATTCTGACCAATAAAAGAAAGCACCCTCTTCACTATCCTATCTACCTGTGACTCCACTTTCAAGGAGCTATGAACCTGCACTCCAAGGTCTCTTTGTTCAGCAACACTCCCTAGGACCTTACCATTAAGTGTATAAGTCCTGCTAAGATTTGCTTTCCCAAAATGCAGCACCTCACATTTATCTGAATTAAACTCCACCTGCCACTTCTCAGCCCATTGGCCCATCTGGTCCAGATCCTGTTGTAATCTGAGGTAACCCTCTTCGCAGTCCACGACACCTCCAATTTTGGTGTCATCTGCAATAGTGTATGTTGATAGTTGAACATTCAATTTCAGGATTCTTGTTTTTGCAGGTTAGTTGAAATCCTTTCTTTCTGTTTCCATTTGAGAGGCCTGCTAGTGAGCTAGTTTCTACCACTCAGAGTCATAAAGTCCTTCCCCTCCAATGTAGAGGTGACTAGTGAATGGTTCTTTGAGTCTGATCTTCACAGCAAACCTACACAACCCCAGGCTGCTACACCTCAGCTTACGAGCACACCGTCTTCCACTAGCACACCCAGACCAGGGACGAATGGCTCCAGTTTGAAGGATATTCTTGTATATCCTTCAAACTGGAAGGTACAGTGTACATCTCTCCTCCTGACTCCTGTCATTTCTCCCATCACCTTCACAGACTGAGATAACTCCCTGGAGATTACAAGGTAGTTTATCATACATCTCTCCCCTTTTAAGTTCCTCCTTTTGATGTTTCCTTGACAAAACATTCGGTGTGACATTCCAGGCTGCCTCTCCCGAGACAACTGTGGAATTTACGCCCACGGTTATCTGCTTTGACTGTAGCAATTTTCTTTTAAAAAGCACACATTAGGATTGTGAAACTGATACATTGGTGGTGAATTAAAGGGGTGTTCCATTGTCACGACAGAGCTCATTGAGACTGCTCACTCTTTGAAATAATTCGCTAACTAGTTTCTGGTCCTTGCTGATAGCTGTGGTACACCCTCCACCAGCTTTTCAAATATTTATTCAATTTCCCTTCGAGGAGGTGTACAACTGAAACTATTTCCTCCATCATTTCAGGCACATCGTAAAATATCATCGTAGCGAAATGATTTGGAGATGCCGGTGTTGGACTGGGGTGGACAAAGTTAAAAGTCACACAACACCAGGTTATAGTCCAACAGGTTGAATTGGAAGCACACTAGTTTTCGGAGCGATGCTCCTTCATCAGGTGGTAGGGAGCATCGCTCCGAAAGCTAGTCCTTCCAATTAAACCTGTTGGACTATAACCTGGTGTTGTGTGATTTTTAACTTTGTCGAGAAAAGTGTTGTCTTACCTCTCCTCCTGCTCTCCCCGCCAAACCCTCCCCCCTCTTCATTTGCCAGTTAAATTAAGAATGTGTCCTCTGGTTACTGACTGTCACAGCAGTGGACCTGACCGAGTGGACTGTTTAAAAAAAGGAGGTAGAGAAGAGGCAGGTAACCATAGACCAGTTAGCTTAACTTCTGGAGTGGGGAAAATCCGTGAATCGATAATCAAGGGAGAAATAGTGAGATATTCTCCCATTGGGCACGTGTTCATGAAAACCAGGTCATGTTTAACTAATTTACTGGAATTCTTTTGAGGACGTTACGAACACAGCGGACAACAGGGAAACGTGGATGTGGTGTTTCTGGATTTTTCAGAAGGCATTCAACAAATTGCCACACAAAAGGCTGCTGCATGGCATTATGGGTAACGGATTAGCATGGATAGAAGATGGGTCCTCTAACCAAAGGTAAAGAGTGGGGATAAATGGGTGTTTTCTTTTGGTTGGCAATCAGTAGCTGGTGGTGTGCCTCAGGGATCAGCGCTGGGGTCACAATTGCTCAGAATTTACATCGATGATTTAGAGTTGGGGACTAAATGCTGTGTGCCAATGTTCGTAGATGACGTTAACATAAGTGGTAGAGCAAAGTGTGCAGAGGACACGAAAAGACTGCAGAAGGATCGATTAGGTGAACAGGCAAACGTCTAGCAGATGGAGTACAATGTTGGAAAATGTGAGCTCATCTACTTTGATATGAATAACAGCAAAAGGGACTATCATTTAAGATGGTGAAAAATTGCAGCATGCCGCTACGCAGAGGGACCTGGGCACCTTTGTGCATGAATCACAAAAAAGTTGGTTTGCAGGTACAGTAGGTAATTAAGAAAGTAAATGGAATATTGTCCTTACTTGCTAGAACGATGGAATTTAAAAACAGGGAGGTTATGCTACAGCTGTATAGGGTGTTGGTGAGGGCACACCTGGAGTAGTATGTATAGTTTGGGTCTCCTTACTTGAGAAAGGATGTACTGGCACTGGAGTAGGTGCAGAGGAGTGTCACTAGGTTGACTCCAGATTTGAGATGATTAGCTTATGAGATTTTCACTTAGCAATGCGCCAATTTGTTGAGTTATCACGTACCACTCAGTCAGTCCACCAAGTGGGTTCCCTCCGGGTGCTCCGGTTCCCTCCCACAATCCAAAGATGTGCAGGTCAGGTGAATTGGCCATGCTCAATAGCCCATAGTGTTAGGTGCATTAGTCAGAGGGAAATGGCTCTGGTTACTCTTCAGAGGGCTGGTGTGGACTGGTCGGGCTGAAGGGCCTGTTTTCACACTATGGGGAATCTAATCAAATCCTATCAGATCCTACTTGGAGTTATTCAATGTGTTGAAGACCTGATGCTGCCCTTTCTCTTCACTGTTAAACCACCAACCACAAGGCACAAGTCAGGAGTGTGTCGGAATATTCCCCTTGTGCCCTGGATAGGTGCAGCTCCAACAATATTCAGAACCTCAACCCCGTTCAGGACAAAGCCACACGCTCCACTTTCAAACCTCACTCCCTTCAGCACTGACAGACAGTGGCAGCAATGTGTGCCATCTATAAAATGCACTGCACCAACTAACCAACAATAGCAGTTTCCTGACCCACATCCTCTCCCCACCTAAAAGGACAAAGGAAGCAGATGCCACATTACTGCAATTTCCCATCTTAACCACACACACACCATTCTGATTTGATTTGGAGACGCCGGTGTTGGACTGGGGTGGACAAAGTTAAAAATCACACAACACCAGGTTAGAGTCCAACAGGTTTAATTGGAAGCACTAGCTTTCGGAGCGACGCTCCTTCATCGGGTGGTTGTGGGAACAACCACAATAATGAAGGAGCAGCACTCCAAAAGCTAGTGCTTCCAATTAAACCTGTTGGACTATAACCTGGTGTTGTGTGATTTTTAACCATTCTGACTTGGAATTCTGCCTGGTAACAAATGTTATTTTTGCTTCGCAATGCTTCATATCCCATCAACAATGTTTTTTAAAAAAGTACTCATCAGCTCTCCTGAAAACAACCAGTGACCTAGAGATAGCCCATGATTAACATGTGATCAATAATCCCCAAGTTGTTCCCCTTTGAAGACCATTCACAAGACAATGTCAAATGGGAAAAGCAAACGATGCTTTATGTAACCCGCAGTGTCACACTAATTTGTGACATTCCTCTGTCTGCTATCTTCCTGATACCACTTAAACAAGACATGTTAACATCTGCATTAAAATAACAGACATAAAAAGGTTATGTCAACTCCCTCAGAAACTGTCCACTTGTTTCTAGTCTGGTGGCACTTTCAAAGTCACGGATTGATGTCAATGCCAATTATTATTCACAGGTATTAGGTATCTAAATGAATCTTTTACAATATGGTTAGTGCCCTCGAAATACCCTTGGCTGTCCAACATTCAACATTGTGTTTGTAGATAAGGACCTGAATCCTCGAACACACCATGATTGTAACAGAAATGCAAGACTAATAAATGAAAGGGTGGAAGTTTAAAAACATCAGGGTCCTGGGGTGGCACAGTGGCTCAGTGGTTAGATCTACTTTCTCACAGCGCCAGGGATCCGGGTTCGATTCCACCCTCGGGCAACTGTCTGTGTGGAGTTAGCCCGCTCTCCCTGTATCTGCATGGGTTTCCTCCAAGTGCTCTGGTGTCCTCCCACAGTCCAAAGATGTGGAAGTTAGCTGGACTGGCTGTGCTAAACTGCCCAGGGATGGGCAGGCTAGGTGGATCAGCCAATGAGAAATGGAGAGTGACTGTGGGTGGGATGCTCTCAGAGGGTCAGTGTGGGCTGAATAGTGTGCTTCCACACTGTGGGGATTCAATGATTCTGAAGTTTGGAACAGATAAGGAAATGGTAACAAGAGCAAAGTTCCTTATTTAGGGAACTGGACCCAGAAGGAATTTGCACTTGCCTAAAGCCGACTATGACTAGTCAAAGTTAAAAATTACACAACACCAGGTTATAGTCCAACAGGTTTATTTGGAAGCACTAGCTTTCAGAGCGCTGCTCCTTCATCAGGTGGTTGTGGAGCAGGATCATAAGATACAAAGATCAAGATTGAGTCCACACTCTCAGCTTGCGCTCAAGATATAGCAATACAGTTACGAGATACTGCCAAATGGACAAGGCGACAGGACTACACCACGTACATGCACACCAAGAAAAAGAACCTGGAGAAACTTGGCATCGCCGCCAGGAGTAGCCAAGTCTGACCTGGCATCACGGTTGAAAACGTTATCACCACGGGGAAATTGATCGTCAGCTTATCGGACCACACCCTTCAACGAGAAGGGATTGAAGCTCTCCTCTCTGAGGGCTCCATTTCTGGCCCACCAACAAAACTGTGTTTTATGATCCTGCTCCACAGCTCCCTGATGAAGGAGCAGCGCTCCGAAAGCTAGTGCTTCCAAATAAGCCTGTTGGATGATGACCTGATGCTGTGTGAGTTTGAACTTTGTCCACCCCAGCCCAACACTTGCTTCTCCACATCATGACTAGTCAGTGAGTGTTCGATTTTACAATAATCTGCTGCTGCAGTAAAATATACTCATTTAATTGAAATTTTTAAATTGAATTGATTGTCCCGTGTACCGAGGCACAGTGAAAAGTTTTGTCTTGCGAGCAACGCAGGCAGATCACAGAGTTAAACAGCATAGATAAGTAAATAACAGGTAAACAGCGGCAAAAACAAAACCACAGGTACAGGTGAATGCTGAGGGTTTGTGAGTCCATTCAGTATTCTAACAACAGCACGGTAGACACTGTTACAAAACCGGCTGGTGTGTGTGTGTTCAGGCTTCTGGCTAAACAATGAAATTTAGCATGTTGTACAATCATTCCCTTGGCATATACTGTAGGAGAAAAGACTTGCATTTCTGAATTATCACCACATTTCTCAAACACCCCAAAGTGATGTACCCAGATCAAAGTGCCTCAGAAGGATAGCGACTGTTACTATGTAGACAAACATTCTGAGCTCAGGCAAAACAGGCATGTTGGAGTTGAATGAGCTCGAAATCTATTTTTAATGGTGTTGGTTGAAGGAAAAATGTTGGCTTGGATATCAGAAAAAAAAAATCTCTGCTCTTATTCAAATAGTGCCTTGGGATCTCTTAATGCCTGTCTCACTGGCAAGCATAACCTCTGTTTAAAAAAGCACTGAAGTGTGAACCGAGATTACACACTTCAGTTTTGGAATGGGCTTGAAATTACAACCTCAGAAGTAAGATTGCAACCAACTGAACCGAGCTGACTAATGTTGGGCACATGACGTCAACACCAAGAGGCAATATCACCAAGATTATTGAGCCGATCATTCATCTCTCACTGCCGTTTGCCAACAAATGGATGGCATCATTTTCTCTTCCTTCAATGCCAATATCGCTGGCACGCCTAGTGTCTACTGCCCATCTATAATTGCCCAGGTACAGGTGGCGGTGCAGCTTCACCCTGGCTGTATTGTGTCAGACGCCCCCAGTCTCCAGAAAACATGACCCAGCAGAGATTCAACAAAATCGCGCCACAATCCCAGGTCGGGACGGGCTGGGGGCAATCCTGCAGCTAATGGTCTGTGTACCCACCACCATCACTCTGAAAGCTTGTGACTTTAAATAAATCCATTTGCTATACCCTGGTGTCAAGTGACTTTTGACTCATCCATCCAGCTGGTGGGTGTTGCAGGATTGTAAGATGCTAGCAAGGGGAACTTACTGAGTCCAAGATGATACAGTCTGGGGCTATCCACACTGGTGCAGGCAGTGGGTGTTTGGGGAATGCTTGAGGAAGATCAGAGGATGGAAAAGGGGCGGTGTAAGTATAATTACTCCTTCCATTTACAAAGCAGTTCCAGACACAAACTTCATTAACGTGCCCAGATTTCAACATCACAACAACATAACGAGGTGTAACATAGATTTCAAAACAGGAAAAGGGGAATGGATCAAGACCTTAGATCAACAAGATATGAGGGAGCAGAAAGGGGTCGCACCGACTCAAACACAACAAAAGAATAAAGGGGTAAACTGAGACACACTGACCCCTGACACACTGCCCCCTGACACACTGACCCCTGACACACTGACCCCTGACACACTGACCCCCGACACACTGACCCCTGACACACTACCTCCTGACACACTGACCCCTGACACACTAGACCTGACACACTGACCGTTGACATACTGCCCCCCGACACACTGCCCACCTGACACACTGCCCACCTGACACACTGACCCCTGACACACTGACCCCTGACACACTGCCCCCCGACACACTGCACCCTGACACACTCCCCCAACACACTGCCCACTGGCACACTGCCCACCGACACACTGCACCCTGACACACTGCCCCCCGACACACTGTACCCTGACACACTGACCCCCGACACACTGACCCCTGACACACTGCACCCTGACACACTCCCCCGACACACTGACCCCTGACACACTAGATTTGACACACTGCCCCCTGACATACTGACCACTGACACATTGCCCCCCGACACACTGCCCCCCTGACACACTGCCCCCTGACACACTGCCCCCTGACACACTGCACCCTGACACACTATACCTTGAGACTACACCCTGATACACTGCACCCGAAACACTGCCCCCGACACACTTCCCCTGACACACTGCCCCCCGACACACTGCCCCCGACACACTGCCCCCGACACACTGACCCCTGACACACTGCCCCCCGACACACTGCACCCTGACACACTCCCCCAACACACTGCCCACTGGCACACTGCCCACCGACACACTGCCCCCTGACATACTGCCCCCCGACACACTGTACCCTGACACACTGACCCCCGACACACTGACCCCTGACACACTAGATTTGACACACTGCCCCCTGACATACTGACCACTGACACATTGCCCCCCGACACACTGCCCCCCTGACACACTGCCCCCTGACACACTGCACCCTGACACACTATACCTTGAGACTACACCCTGATACACTGCACCCGAAACACTGCCCCCGACACACTAAATCCTGACACACTTCACCCCGAAACACTGCCCCCGACACACTACACCCTGACACACTTCCCCTGACAAACTGCCCCCTGACACACTGCACCCTGACACACTGGCTCCTAACACACTCCCCCCTGACACACTGAACCCGACACACTGCCCCCAACACACTGACCCCCGACACACTCCCCCCTGACACACTGCCCCTGACACACTACACCCTGATACACTGCCCCCTGACACACTGCACCCTGACACACTGCACCCTAACACTCTCCACCGACACACTGCCCCCTGACACACTGCCCCCTGACACACTGCCCCCGACACACTACACCTGACACACTGCCCCCAGAAACTGCACCCTGACACACTCCCCCCTGACACACTCCCCCCTGACACACTGCCCCCAGGCACACTCCCCCCTGACACACTGCCCCCAGGCACACTGCACCCTGACACACTGCACCCTGACACACTTCACCCTGACACAGTCGCACTGACACACTTCACCCTGACACACTACCCCGTGACACTCTACAACCAGATCACACAGATCCCCGACACACTGCCCCCCTGACACATTCCCACCTAACACACTGCACCCTGACACACTGCACCCTGACACACTCTCCCGAGACACTGTCTCCTGACATACTGCTGCGACACACTGCCCCCTAACACACTACACCTAACACACCCCCCCGACACACTGCCCCCTGACACACTGCCCCTAACACAGTCCCACCTGACACACTACACCCTGACACACTGCCCCCTGACACACCGCCCCCGCCATACTGCCCCCTGACACACTCCCCCTGACATACTGCACCCCCGCCACACGACACCCTGACACACTTCCCCGACACACTGCCCCCTGACACACTGCCCCTAACACAGTCCCACCTGACACACTACACCCTGACACACTGCACCCCGACACATTCGCCCTGACACACTGTCCTCTGACACACTGCCCCATGACACACTGCCCCCTGACACACTACAACCCTGACACACTCCCACTGAGACACTGCCCACTGACACATTGCACCTTGACACACTGCACCCTGACACACTGCTCTCTGACACAATGCATGCCTCACACTCTGCCCCCTGACACACTGCCCCGTGACACACTCACCCCTGACATCCTGCACACTGACACACTGCACCCTGACACACTGCCCCCTGACACACTGCCCCCTGACATCCTGCACACTGACACACTGCCCCCTGAAACACTGCCCCCTGACATCCTGCCCCCTGACACACTGCCCCCTGACACACTGCACCCTGACACACTACACCCTGACACACTATACCCTGAGACTACACCCTGACACACTGCACCTGACACTCTGCCCCCTGACACACTCTCCCCTGAGACACTGACTCCTGACACACTGCCGCGACACACTGACCCCTAACACACTGCCCCTAACACACTGCCTCTGACACACTGCCCCCTGACACACTGCCCCCTGACACACTACACCCCTGACACACTGCCCCCTGACACACTGCACCCTGACACACTCCCCTTGACACACTGCCCCTTGACACACTGCCGCCTAGACACTACATCCTGACACACTGCAGCCTGACACACTTCCCCCGATACACTTCACCCTGACACACTGCCCGCTGTCACACTTCACCCTGATATTCTGCACCCTGACACACTACACCCTTACACACTGCACCCTGACACACTGCCCCCTGACACACTACACCCCCTGACACACTGCCTCCTGAAACACTGCCTCCTGAAACACTGCCTCTGACACACTGCCCCTGACACACTGCACTCTGACACACTGCCCCCTGTAACACTGCATCCTTACACACTGCCCCCGGCACACTGACCCCCTGACACACTGCACACTGACACAATGACCCCTGATACAGTGCCCACTGACACACTGCCCCCCAGACACCCTGCCCCCTCACACACTACACCCTGACACACTGCACCCTGACACACTGACCCCTGACACAGTACACCCTGACACACTGCCCCCTAACAAACTCTCCCTGACACACAGCCCCTTGACACACTGCCCCCGTCACACTGCCCCCTGACACACTGAACCCCCCGACACACTGCACACTGACACACTGACCCCTGACACACTGCCCCCATCACACTGCCCTCTGACAGATTACACCCTGACACACTGCCCTCTGACACACTGCACCCTGTCACACTGCCCCCTAACACACTCTCCCTGACACACAGCCCCTTGACACACTGCCCCCTGACACACTGCCCCCGACACACTGCACACTGACACACTGCCACCTGACACACTGCTCCCTGACACACTGCGCTCCATCACACTGCCCGCGTCACACGGCCCCCTGACACACTGAACCCCCTAACACACTGCACACTGACACACTGACCCCTGACACACTGCCCCCGTCACACTGCCCCCTGACACACTGAACCCCCCGACACACTGCACACTGACACACTGACCCCTGACACACTGCGCTCTATCACACGGCCACCGTCACACGGCCCCCTGACACACTACACCCCCTCACACACTGTGCCCTGATACACTGACACACTGCCTCTGACACACTGCCCCCTGACATACTGCCCCCATCACACTGCCCCCTGACACACTACACCACCTGACACACTGTGCCCTGATACACTGACACACTGCCTCTGACACACTGCCCCCTGACACACTGCACACTGACACACTGCCCCCTGACACACTGACCCCCTGACACACTGACCCCTGACACACTGCCCCCTGACACACTGACCCCCTGACACACTGCCCATTGACATACTGCACCCTTACGCACTGCCCCCTGACACACTACACTGTGATACACTGCCCCCTGACACACTGCACCCTGACACACTGCCCCCTGACACACTACACCCCCTGATACACTGTGCGCTGATACACTGCCTCCTGAAACACTGCCTCTGACACACTGCACGCTGACACACTGCCCCCTGACACACTGCACCCTTACACACTGCCCACTGACACACTGCCCCCTGACACACTACACCCCCTGACACACTGTGCCCTGATACACTGCCTCTGACACACTGCCGCCTAACACACTGCACACTGACACACTGACCCCCTGATTTAACACACTGCCCACTGACACACTGCCCCCTGACACACTGCACCCTTACACACTGCCCCCGACACTCTGCACTCTGATACACTGCCCCCTGACATACTGCACTCTTACACACTGCCCACTGACACACTGCCCCCGACACACTGCACCCTGACACACTGCCCCTTGACACACTACACCCCCTGACACACTGTGCCCTGATACACTGCCTCCTGAAACACTGCCTCTGACACACTGCCTCCTGACACACTGCACACTGACACACTGACCCCCTGATTTAACACACTGCCCACTGACACACTGCACCCTTACACACTGCCCTCTGACACACTGACCCCCTGATTTAACACACTGCCCACTGACACACTGCACCCTTACACACTGCCCTCTGACACACTGCCCCTGACACACTGCTCCCTGACACACTGCCGACCATTACACTACACCGTGACACACTGTCCCTTACACACTGCCCCCTGACACACAACTCCCTGACACACTGCACCCTGACACACTACACCCCCTGACACACTGCACCCTGACACACTACACCCTGCTACACTGCCCCCGAGACAGTGCACCCTGACACCCTGCCCCCTGACACACTGCACCTCCTGGCACACTATCCCCTGACACACTGCACCCCATGACACACAGCACACTGACACACTGCCCTCAGACACACTGCACCATAACACACTGATCCCTAATGCACTACCCCCGACACACTCTCCCTGACACACTGCCCCCTAACACATTGCACACTGACACACTTCCTATAACACACTGCCACCTGACTCACTACCCTCTGACACACTGCACCCTGACACACTGCCCACTGACACACTACACCCCCTGACACACTGCCTCCTGAAACACTGCCTCCTGAAACACTGCCTCTGACTCACTGCCCCCTGACACACTGCTCTCTGACACACTGCACCCTGACACACTGCCCCCTGACATACTGCCCCCTGACACACTGTCCCCTCCGACACACTGCTCCCCTCACACACTGCGCCCTTATACATTACACCCTGACACACTGCCCCCGACACACTGCACTCTGATACACTGCCCCCTGACACACTGCATCCTTACACACTGCCACCTGGCACACTGACCCCCTGACACACTGCCCCCTGACTCACTGACCCCTGTCACACTGCCCCCTAACACACTGCATCCTTACACACTGCCCCCTGGCACACTGACCCCCTGACACACTGCACACTGACACACTGCCCCCTGAAACACTGCGTTCCGTCACACGGACCCCTGACACACTGCACCCACTGACACACTGTGCCCTGATACACTGACACACTGCCTCTGACATACTGCCCCCTGACACACTGCACACTGATACACTGACCCCTAACACACTGCCCCCTGACACACTGACCCCCTGACAACTGACCCCTGACGCAATGCCCTCTGACACACTGACCCCCTGACACACTGCCCACTGACATACTGCACCCTTACACACGGCCCCCTGACACACTGCACACTGACACATTGACCCCTGTCACACGGACCCCTGACACACTACATCCCCTGACACACTGTGCCCTGATACACTGACCCCCTGACACACTGCCCACTGACATACTGCACCCTTACACACTGCCCACTGACTCACTGCCCCCTGACACAATGCACTCTGACACACTGCCCCCTGACACACTGCACCCTGACACACTGCCCCCTGACACACTACACCCCCTGACACACTGTGCCCTGATACACTGCCCCCTGACACACTGCACCCTGACACACTGCCCCCTGACACACTACACCCCCTGACACACTGCACTCTGATACACTGCCCCCTGACACACTGCACCCTGACACACTGCACACTGACACACTGCCCCCTGACACACTGCCCCCTGACACACTGCCCCCGTCACACTTCCCCCTGACACACTGAACCCCCTGACACACTGCACACTGACACACTGTCCCCGACACACTACACCCCCTGACACACTGTGCCTTGATACACTGCCCCCTGACACACTGCACACTGACCCCCTGATTTAACACACTGCCCACTGACACACTGCACCCTTACACACTGCCCTCTCACACACTGCCCCCCCGACACACTGCACCCTGACACACTGCCCTCAGACACACTGCACCCCAACACACTGATCCCTAATGCACTACCCCCGACACACTCTCCCTGACACACTGCCCCCGACACACTCCCCCTAACACAATGCCCCCCTGACACACTCCCCCAACAGACTTCACCCTGACACACTACACCCTGACACACTGCCCCCTGACACACTACACCCCCTGACACACTGCCTCCTGAAACACTGCCTCCTGACCCACTGCCCCCTGACACTCTACACCCCCTGACACACTGTGCCCTGATACACTGCCTCCTGAAACACTGCCTCTGACACACTGACCCCCTGACACACTGCCCCCTGACACACTGACCCCCTGACAACTGACCCCTGACACACTGCCCTCTGACACACTGACCCCCTGACACACTGCCCACTGACATACTGCACCCTTACACACTGCCCACTGACACACTGCCTCTCACACATTGCACACTGACACACTGACCCCTGACACACTGCCCCCTGACACACTACACCCCCTGACACACTGCCTCCTGAAACACTGCCTCCTGAAACACTGCCTCTGACACACTGCCCCCTGACACACTGCACACTGACACACTGTACCCTCGACACACTGCTCCCCTCACACACTGTACCCTGATACATTACACCCTGACACACTGCCCCCGACACCCTGCACTCTGATACACTGCCCCCTGATAGACTGCCCCCTGACACACTGCATCCTTACACACTGACCCCCTGACACACTGCCCCCTCACACACTACGCCCTGACACACTGCCCCCTGACACATTACACCCTGACACAATGCCCTCTGACACACTGCACCCTGACACACTGCCCCCTAACACACTATCCCTGACACACAGCCGCTTGACACACTGCCCCCGTCACACTGCCCCCTGACACACTGAACCACCCGACACACTGCACACTGACAAACTGACCCCTGACACACTGCCCCCATTACACTGCCCCCTGACACATTACACCCTGACACACTGCCCTCTGACACACTTCCCCCTAACACATTCTCCCTGACACACAGCCCCTTGACACACTGCCACCTGACACACTGCCCCCTGACATATTCCCCCGACACTCTGCGCCCCTCACACACTACACCCTGACACACTGCCCCCGACACACTGCACACTGACACACTGCCCCCTGACACACTGCCCCCTGACACACTGCGCTCCGTCACACTGCCCGCGTCACACGGCCTCCTGACACACTACATCCCCTGACACACTGTGCCCTGATACACTGACCCCCTGACAACTGACCCCTGACACACTGCACCCTGACACACTGACCCCCTGACACACTGCCCACTGACATACTGCACCATTACACACTGCCCACTGACTCACTGCCCCCTGACACACTGCACTCTGATACACTGCCCCCTGACACACTGCACCCTGACACACTGCCCCCTGACACACTACACCCCCTGACACACTGTGCCCTGATACACTGCCCCCTGACACACTGCACCCTGACACACTTCCCCCTGACACACTACACCCCCTGACACACTGCACTCTGATACACTGCCCTCTGACACACTGCACCCTGACACACTGCCCCCTGACATACTTCCCCCGACACACTGCGCCCCTCACACACTGCTCTCTGACACACTGCCCCCGACACACTGCACACTGACACACTGCCCCCTGACACACTGCGCTCCGTCACACTGCCCCCGTCACACGGCCCCCTGACACACTGAACCCCCTGACACACTGCACACTGACACACTGACCCCTGACACACTACACCCCCTGACACACTGTGCCCTGATACACTGACACACTGCCTCTGACACACTGCACACTGACACACTGCACACTGACACACTGACCCCCTGATTTAACACACTGCCCCCTGAGACACTGACCCCCTGACAACTGACCCCTGACACACTGCCCTCTTACACACTGACGCCCTGACACACTGCCCACGGACATACTGCACCCTTACACACTGCCCACTGACACACTGCCTCTGACACACTGCACACTGACACACTGACCCCTGACACACTGCACCCTTACACTCTGCACACTGACACACTGCCCATGGACATACTGCACCCTTACACACTGCCCACTGACACACTGCCTCTGACACACTGCACACTGACACACTGACCCCTGACACACTGCACCCTTACACACTGCACACTGACACACTGACCCCTGACACACTGCACACTGACACACTGCACACTGACACACTGACCCCCTGATTTAACACACTGCCCCCTGAGACACTGACCCCCTGACAACTGACCCCTGACACACTGCCCTCTTACACACTGACCCCCTGACACACTGCCCACGGACATACTGCACCCTTACACACTGCCCACTGACACACTGCCTCTGACACACTGCACACTGACACACTGACCCCTGACACACTGCACCCTTACACACTGCACACTGACACACTGACCCCTGACACACTGACCCCTGACACACTGCCCCCTGACACACTGACCCCCTGACAACTGACCCCTGACACACTGCACTCTGACACACTGACCCCCTGACACACTGCCCCCTGACACACTGCACCCTTACACACTGCCCCCTGACACACTGCCCCCTGACACACTCCACTCTGATACACTGTTCCCTGACACACTCCACCCTTACACACTGCCCTCTGACACACTGCCCCTGACAAACTGCCCCCTGACACATAACTCCCTAACTCACTGACCCCTGACACACTGACCCCTGACACACTGACCCCCTGACACACTGACCCCTGACACACTGCCCCCTGACACACTGACCCCCTGACACACTGCCCACTGACATACTGCCCCCTGACACACTACACTCTAATACACTGCCCCCTGACACACTGCACCCTGACCCACTGCCCCCTGACACTCTACACCCCCTGACACACTGTGCCCTGATACACTGCCTCCTGAAACACTGCCTCTGACACACTGACCCCCTGACACACTGCCCCCTGACACACTGACCCCCTGACAACTGACCCCTGACACACTGCCCTCTGACACACTGACCCCCTGACACACTGCCCACTGACATACTGCACCCTTACACACTGCCCACTGACACACTGCCTCTCACACATTGCACACTGACACACTGACCCCTGACACACTGACCCCTGACACACTGCCCCCTGACACACTGACCCCCTGACAACTGACCCCTGACACACTGCCCTCTGACACACTGACCCCCTGACACACTGCCCACTGACATACTGCACCCTTACACACTGCCCACTGACACACTGCCCCCTGACACACTGCCCCCTGACACACTGCACTCTGATACACTGCCCCCGACACACTGCACCCCGACACACTGCGCCCCTCAAACACTGCCCTCTGACACACTGCCCCCTGACACTCTGCACACTGACACACTGACCCCCTGACACACTGCCCACTGACATACTGCACCCTTACACATTGCCCCCTGACACACTGCCCCCTGATACACTGACCCCCTGACACACTGACCCCTGACACACTGACCCCCTGATACACTGCCCACTGACATACTGCACCCTTACACACTGCCCACTGACACACTGCCCCCTGACACACTACACTCGAATACACTGCCCCCTGACACACTGCACGCTGACACACTGCCCCCTGACACTCTACACCCCCTGACACACTGTGCCCTGATACACTGCCTCCTGAAACACTGCCTCTGACACACTGCCTCCTGACACATTGCACACTGACACACTGTCCCCTGACACACTGCACCCCTGACATACTTCCCCCGACACACTGCGCCCCTCACACACTGCCCTCTGACACACTGCCCCCGACACAGTGCACACTGACACACTGCCCCCTGACACACTGCCCCCTGACACACTGCGCTCCGTCACACTGCCCGCGTCACACGGCCCCCTGACACACTGAACCCCCTGACACACTGCCCACTGACACACTGCCCCCTGACACACTACACCCCCTGACACACTGTGCCCTGATACACTGCCTCCTGAAACACTGCCTCTGACACACTGCCCACTGACACACTGCCCCCTGACACACTACACCCCCTGACACACTGCGCCCTGATACATTACACCCTGACACACTGCATCCTTACACACTGCCCCCTGGCACACTGACCCCCTGACAAACTGCCCCCTGACACACTGCACTCTGACACACTGCCCCTGTCACACTGCACCCTGACACACTACACCCCTTGACACACTGCACCCTGACACACTACACCCTGACACACTGCCCTCAGACACACTGCACCCCAACACACTGATCCCTAATGCACTACACCCGACACACTCTCCCTGACACCCTGCCCCCTCACACACTACACCCTGACACACTGCCCCCTGACACACTGCACCCTGACACACTGCCCCCTGACACATTACACCCTGACACACTGCCCTCTGACAAACTGAGCCCCTCACACACTGCCCCCTGACACACTGCGCTCCGTCACACTGCCCCCGTCATACTGCCCCCTGACACACTGAACACTGACACACTGACCCCTGACACACTGCACTCTGATACACTGCCCCCTGACACACTGCATCCTTACACACTGCCCCCTGGCACACTGACCCCCTGACACACTGCCCCCTGACACACTGACCCCCTGACAACTGACCCCTGACACACTGCCCTCTGACACACTGACCCCCTGACACACTGCCCACTGACATACTGCACCCTTACACACGGCCCCCTGACACACTGAACCCCCTGACACACTGCACACTGACACATTGACCCCTGACACACTGCCCCCTGACACACTGCGTTCCATCACACTGCCCCTGTCACACGGCCCCCTGACACACTACACCCCCTGGCACACTGTGCCCTGATACACTGACCCCCTGACAACTGACCCCTGACACACTGCCCCCTGACACACTGACCCCCTGACACACTGCCCACTGACATACTGCACCCTTACACACTGCCCACTGACTCACTGCCCCCTGACACACTGCACTCTGATACACTGCCCCCTGACACACTGCACCCTGACACTCTGCCCCCTGACACACTACACCCACTGACACACTGTGCCCTGATACACTGCCCCCTGACACACTGCACCCTGACACACTGCCCCCTGACACACTACACCCCCTGACACACTGCACTCTGATACACTGCCTCCTGACACACTGCCCCCTGACATACTTCCCCCGACACACTGCGCCCCTCACACACTGCTCTCTGACACACTGCCCCTGACACACTGCACACTGACACACTGCCCCCTGACACACTACACCCCCTGACACACTGTGCCCTGATACACTGCCCCCTGACACACTGCACACTGACATACTGACCCCCTGATTTAACACACTGCCCACTGACACACTGCACCCTTACACACACTGCCCACTGACACACTGCCCCCTGACACATTGCACCCTTACACACTGCCCACTGGCACACTGCCCCTGACACTCTGCACTCTGATACACTGCCCCCTGACACACTGCACCCTGACACACTGCCCCCTGACACACTACACCCCCTGACACACTGTGCCCTGATACACTGCCCCCTGACACACTGCACCCTGACACACTTCCCCCGGACACACTACACCCCCTGACACACTGCACTCTGATACACTGCCCCCTGACACACTGCCCCCTGACACACTGCCCCCGACACACTGTGCCCCTCACACACTGCCCCCTGACACACTGTGCTCCGTCACACTGCCCCCGTCACACTGCCCCCTGACACACTGAACCCCCTGACACACTGCACACTGACACATGGCCCCCTGACACACTCCACTCTGATACACTGTTCCCTGACACACTCCACCCTTACACACTGCCCTCTGACACACTGCCCCTGACACACTGCCCCCGGACACACAACTCCCTAACTCACTGACCCCTGACAAACTGACCCCTGACACACTGCCCCCTGTCACACTGCACCCTGACACACTACACCCCCTGACACACTGCCGACTGACACACTGCCCCCTGACATACTGCCCCCTGACACACTGTCCCCTCCAACACACTGCTCCCCTCACACACTGCGCCCTGATACATTACACCCTGACACACTGCCCCCGACACACTGCACTCTGATACACTGCCCCCTGACACACTGCATCCTTACACACTGCCCCCTGGCACACTGACCCCCTGACACACTGCCCCCTGATACACTGACCCCTGACACACTGAACCCCCTGACACACTGCACACTGACACACTGCCCCCTGACACACTACACCCCCTGACACACTGGGCCCTGATACACTGCCCCCTGACACACTGCACACTGACACACTGACCCCCTGATTTAACACACTGCCCACTGACACACTGCACCCTTACACACTGCCCACTGATACACTGCCCCCTGACACACTGCATCCTTACACACTGCCCCCTGGCACACTGACCCCCTGACAACTGACCCCTGACACACTGCCCTCTGACACACTGACCCCCTGACACACTGCCCACTGATATACTGCACACTTACACACTGCCCACTGACACACTGCCTCTCACACACTGCACACTGACACACTGACCCCTGGCATACTGACCCCTGACACACTGCCCCCTGACACACTGACCCCCTGACAACTGACCGCAGACACACTGCCCTCTGACACACTGACCCCCTGACACACTGCCCACTGACATACTGCACCCTTACACACTGCCCACTGACACACTGCCCCCTGACACACTGCCCCCTGACACACTGCACTCTGATACACTGCCCCCGACACACTGCACCCCGACACACTGCGCCCCTCACACACTGCCCTCTGACACACTGCCCCCTGACACACTGCCCCCTGACACACTGCCGACCGTTACACTACACCGTGGCACACTGCCACTGACACACTGCCCCCTGACACACTGCACACTGACACACTGATCCCTGACACACTGCCCCAGGACACACTACACCCCCTGACACACTGTGCCCTGATACACTGCCTCCTGAAACACTGCCTCTGACACACTGCACCCTGACACACTGCACACTGACACACTGACCCCTGACACACTGACCCCTGACACACTCCACTCTGATAAACTGTTCCCTGACACACTCCACCCTTACACACTGCCCTCTGACACACTGCCCCTGACACACTGCCCCCTGACACACAACTCCCTAACTCACTGACCCCTGACACACTGACCCCTGACACACTGCCCCCTGTCACACTGCACCCTGACACACTGCACCCCCTGACACACTGCATCCTTACACACTGCCCCCTGGCACACTGACCCCCTGACACACTGCACACTGACCCCTGACACACTGCACTCCGACACACTGCCCCTGTCACACTGCACCCTGACACACTGATCCCTAATGCACTACCCCCGACACACTCTCCCTGACACCCTGCCCCCTCACACACTACACCCTGACACACTGCACCCTGACACACTGCCCCCTGACACATTACACCCTGACACACTGTCCCCTAACACACTCTCCCTGACACACAGCCCCTTGACACACTGCCCCCTGACACACTGCCCCCTGACATACTTCCCCGGACACACTGCGCCCCTCACACACTGCCCCCTGACACACTGTGCTCCGTCACACTGCCCCCTGACACACTGTGCTCCGTCACACTGCCCCCGTCACACTGCCCTCTGACACACTGCCCCCTGACACACTGCCCCCTGACACACTGCCGACCGTTACACTACACCGTGGCACACTGCCACTGACACACTACACCCCCTGACACACTGCGCCCTGATACATTACACCCTGACACACTGCCCCCGACACACTGCACTCTGATACACTGCCCCCTGACACACTGCATCCTTACACACTGCCCCCTGGCACACTGACCCCCTGACACACTGCACACTGACCCCTGACACACTGCACTCCGACACACTGCCCCTGTCACACTGCACCCTGACACACTACACCCATTCACACACTGCACCCTGACACACTACACCCTGACACACTGCCCTCAGACACACTGCACCCCAACACACTGATCCCTAATGCACTACCCCCGACACACTCTCCCTGACACCCTGCCCCCTCACACACTGCACCCTGACACACTGCCCCCTGACACATTACACCCTGACACACTGTCCCCTAACACACTCTCCCTGACACACAGCCCCTTGACACACTGCCCCCTGACACACTGCCCCCTGACATACTTCCCCCGACACACTGCGCCCCTCACACACTGCCCCCTGACACACTGTGCTCCGTCACACTGCCCCCTGACACACTGAACCCCCTGACACACTGCACACTGACACACGGCCCCCTGACACACTCCACTCTGATACACTGTTCCCTGACACACTCCACCCTTACACACTGCCCTCTGACACACTGCCCCTGACACACTGCCCCCGGACACACAACTCCCTAACTCACTGACCCCTGACAAACTGACCCCTGACACACTGCCCCCTGTCACACTGCACCCTGACACACTACACCCCCTGACACACTGCCGACTGACACACTGCCCCCTGACATACTGCCCCCTGACACACTGTCCCCTCCAACACACTGCTCCCCTCACACACTGCGCCCTGATACATTACACCCTGACACACTGCCCCCGACACACTGCACTCTGATACACTGCCCCCTGATAGACTGCATCCTTACACACTGCCCCCTGGCACACTGACCCCCTGACACACTGCCCCCTGATACACTGACCCCTGACACACTGAACCCCCTGACACACTGCACACTGACACACTGCCCCCTGACACACTACACCCCCTGACACACTGGGCCCTGATACACTGCCCCCTGACACACTGCACACTGACACACTGACCCCCTGATTTAACACACTGCCCACTGACACACTGCACCCTTACACACTGCCCACTGACACACTGCCCCCTGACACATTGCACCCTGACACACTGCCCTCTCACACACTGCCCCCTGGCACACTCCACTCTGATACACTGCCCACTGACACACTGCCCCCCTGACACCCTGCACCCTGACACACTACACCCTGACACACTGTCCCCTGACACATTGTCCACTGACACACTGCCCCCCTGACACACTTCTCCAGACACACTGCCCCCTGACACACTGCCCCCATGACACACTGCACCCTCTGACACACTGCACCCTGACATACTGCCCCCCCAACACACTGCCCCCTGACACACTGCCCCCTGACACACTGCACACTGACACACTGCACTCCGACACATTGCCCCTGTCACACTGCACCCTGACACACTACACCCCTTCACACACTGCACCCTGACACACTACACCCTGACACACTGCCCTCAGACACACTGCACCCCAACACACTGATCCCTGATGCACTACCCCCGACACACTCTCCCTGACACCCTGCCCCCTCACACACTGCACCCTGACACACAGCCCCTTGACACACTGCCCCCTGACACACTGTGCTCCGTCACTCTGCCCCCGTCACACTGCCCCCTGACCCACTGAACCCCCTGACACACTGCACACTGACACACTGCCCCCTGACACACTGTGCTCCGTCACTCTGCCCCCGTCACACGGCCCCCTGACGCACTGAACCCCCTGACACACTGCACACTGACACATTGACCCCTGACACACTGCCCCCTGACACACTGCGCTCCCTGACACACTGTGCCCTGATACACTGACCCCCGACAACTGACCCCTGACACACAGCCCCCTGACACACAGCCCCCTGACACACTGACCCCCTGACACACTGCCCACTGACATACTGCCCCCTGACACACTACATCCCCTGACACACTGAGCCCTGACACACTGCCCCCTGACACATTGCACCCTGATACACTGCCCCCTGACACACTGTGCCCTGATACACTGCCCCCTGACACACTGCACACTGACACACTGCCCCCTGACACACTGTCCCGTGACATACTTCCCCCGACACACTGCGCCCCTCACACACTGCTCTCTGACACACTGCCCCCGACACACTGCACACTGACACACTGCCCCCTGACACACTGCCCCCTGACACACTGCCCCCGTCACACTGCCCCCTGACACACTGAACCCCCTGACACACTGCACACTGACACAATGACCCCTGACAAACTGACCCCCTGACACACTGAACACTGACACACTGCCCCCTGACACACTGCACCCTGACAAACTGCCCTCTGACACACTGACCCCCTGACACACTGCCCACTGACATACTGCACCCTTACACACTGCCCACTGACACACTGCCCCCTGACACACTGCACCCTTACACACTGCCCCCGACACACTGCCCCCGACACTCTGCACTCTGATACACTGCCCCCTGACACACTGCACCCTTACACATTGCCCCCTGACACACTGCCCCCGACACACTCCACTCTGATACACTGTTCCCTGACACACTCCACCCTTACACACTGCCCTCTGACACACTGCCCCTGACAAACTGCACCCTGACACACTGACCCCTGACACACTGCCCCCTGACACACAACTCCCTAATTCACTGACCCCTGATACACTGACCCCTGACACACTGCCCCCTGTCACACTGCACCCTGACACACTACACCCCCTGACACACTGCCGACTGACACACTACACTCTGATACACTGCCCCCTGACACACTGCATCCTTACACACTGCCCCCTGGCACACTGACCGCCTGACACACTGCCCCCTGACACACTGACCCCCTGACAACTGACCCCTGACACACTGCCCTCTGACACACTGACCCCCTGACACACTGCCCACTGACATACTGCACACTTACACACTGCCCACTGACACACTGCCTCTCACACACTGCACACTGACACACTGACCCCTGACATACTGACCCCTGACACACTGCCCCCTGACACACTGACCCCCTGACAACTGACCGCTGACACACTGCCCTCTGACACACTGACCCTCTGACACACTGCCCACTGACATACTGCACCCTTACACACTGCCCACTGACACACTGCCCCCTGACACACTGACCCCTGACACACTGCCCCCTGACACACTGACCCCCTGACAACTGACCGCTGACACACTGCCCTCTGACACACTGACCCCCTGACACACTGCCCACTGACATACTGCACCCTTACACACTGCCCACTGACACACTGCCCCCTGAAACACTGACCCCCTGACACACTGCCCACTGACATACTGCACCCTTACACACTGCGCCCCTCACACACTGCCCTCTGTCACACTGCCCCCTGACACACTGCCCCCTGACACACTGCCGACCGTTACACTACACCGTGGCACACTGCCACTGACACACTGCCCCCTGACACACTGCACACTGACACACTGACCCCTGACACACTGCCCCCGGACACACTACACCCCCTGACACACTGCACCCTGACACACTGCACACTGACACACTGACCCCTGACATACTGACCCCTGACACACTCCACTCTGATACACTTTCCCTGACACACTGCGCCCTGATACATTACACCCTGACACACTGCCCCCTGACACACTGCACACTGACACACTGCACTCCGACACATTGCCCCTGTCACACTGCACCCTGACACACTACACCCCTTCACACACTGCACCCTGACACACTACACCCTGACACACTGCCCTCAGACACACTGCACCCCAACACACTGATCCCTGATGCACTACCCCCGACACACTCTCCCTGACACCCTGCCCCCTCACACACTGCCCCCGTCACACTGCCCCCTGACCCACTGAACCCCCTGACACACTGCACA
This sequence comes from Chiloscyllium punctatum, assembly GCF_047496795.1. Lineage (NCBI taxonomy): Eukaryota > Metazoa > Chordata > Chondrichthyes > Orectolobiformes > Hemiscylliidae > Chiloscyllium > Chiloscyllium punctatum. The sequence continues at coordinate 98,610,669 of NC_092751.1, forward strand.
CTGACACACTGCCCCCTGACACACTGTGCTCCGTCACTCTGCCCCCGTCACACGGCCCCCTGACGCACTGAACCCCCTGACACACTGCACACTGACACATTGACCCCTGACACACTGCCCCCTGACACACTGCGCTCCCTGACACACTGTGCCCTGATACACTGACCCCCGACAACTGACCCCTGACACACAGCCCCCTGACACACAGCCCCCTGACACACTGACCCCCTGACACACTGCCCACTGACATACTGCCCCCTGACACACTACATCCCCTGACACACTGAGCCCTGACACACTGCCCCCTGACACATTGCACCCTGATACACTGCCCCCTGACACACTGTGCCCTGATACACTGCCCCCTGACACACTGCACACTGACACACTGCCCCCTGACACACTGTCCCGTGACATACTTCCCCCGACACACTGCGCCCCTCACACACTGCTCTCTGACACACTGCCCCCGACACACTGCACACTGACACACTGCCCCCTGACACACTGCCCCCTGACACACTGCCCCCGTCACACTGCCCCCTGACACACTGAACCCCCCGACACACTGCACACTGACACACTGCCCCCTGACACACTACACCCCCTGATACACTGCCCCCTGACACACTGCACACTGACACACTGACCCCTTACAAACTGAACCCTAACACACTGACCCCCTGATTTAACACACTGCCCACTGACACACTGCACCCTTACACACTGCCCACTGACACACTGCCCCCTGACACACTGCACCCTTACACACTGCCCACTGACACACTGCCCCCGACACTCTGCACTCTGATACACTGCCCCCTGACATACTCACTCTGACACACTACACCGTGACACATTGCCCCTGACACACTGCCCCCTAACATACTACTCCCTGACTCACTAACCCCTGACACACTGACCCCTGACACACTTTACCCCCTGACACACTTTACCCCCTGACACACTGCCCCCTGACATACTCTCCCTTACACACTACACCATGACACACTGCCCCTGACACACTGCCCCCTAACACACTACTCCCTGACACACTGCCCCCCGACACACTGTCCCCTGACTCATTGCCCCCGGACACACTGCTCCCTGACACACTGATCCCTAATGCACTACCACCGACACACTTTCCCTGACACAGTGCCCCCTGACACACTGCACCCTTACACACTGCCCCCTGACACACTGACCCCCTGACACACTGCCCTCTGACATACTTCCCCCTGACACACTGCACCCTGACACACTGACCCCTGACACCCTGACCCCTGACACACTGCCCCCGTCACACGGCCCCCTGACACACTGCACCCCCTGACACACTGCCCCCTGACACACTGCCCCCTGACACACTACACCCCCTGACACACTGCCCCTGACACACTGTTCCCTGATACACTGACACACAGCCTCTGACACACTGCCCCCTGACACACTGCACACTGACACACTGACCCCTGACACACTGCCCCCTGACACACTACACCCCCTGACACACTGTCTCCTGATCACTGCCTCCTGAAACACTGCCTCTGACACACTGCCATCTGACACACTGCACACTGACACACTGCACCCCGACACACTGCCCTCAGATACACTGCACCCCAACACACTGATCCCTAATGCACTTCCCCTGACACACTCTCCCTGACACACTGCACCCTAACACACTCTCCCTGACACACTGCCCCTTGACACACTGCCCCCTGACACACTGCCCCCTGATATACTTCCCCCGATACACTGTCCCTGATACACTGACCCCTGACACACTGCCCCCTGACACACTGCGCTCCGTCACACTGCCCCGTCACACGCCCCCCTGACACACTGAACCCCCTGACACACTTCACACTGACACACTGACCCCTGACACACTGAACCCTGACACACTGCCCCCGTCACACTGCCCCCTGACACTCTGAACCCCCTGACACACTGCACATTGACACACTGCCCCCTGTCACACGGCCCCCTGACACACTACACCCCCTGACACACTGCGCCCTGATACACTGCCCCCGACACACTGACCCCCTGATTTAACACACAGCCCACTGACACACTGCACCCTTACACACTGCCCACTGACACACTGTCCCCGTCACACTGTCCCCTGACACACTGAACCCCCTGACACACTGCACACTGACACACTGCCCCTTGAGACACTACACCCCCTGACACACTGTGCCCTGATACACTGCCCCCTGACACACTGCACACTGACACACTGACCCCCTGATTTAACACACTGCCCACTGACACACTGCACCCTTACACACTGCCCACTGACACACTGCCCCCTGACACACTGCACCCTTACACACTGTCCACTGACACACTGCCCCCAGACACACTGTCCCCTGACTCATTGCCCCCGGACACACTGCTCCCTGACACACTGACCCCTGACACACTGATCCTTAATGCACTACCCCTGACATACTCTCCCTGACATACTGCCCCCTGACACACTGCCCTCTGACACACTGCCCTCTGACACACTGCTCCCTGACACACTGTGCCCTTACACACTGCCCACTGATACACTGCCCCCTGACACACTGCCCCCTGACACACTGCCTCTGACACACTGCCCCCTGTCACACTGCACACTGACACACTGTGCCCTGACACACTGCCCACTGACATACTGAACCCTTACACACTGCCCACTGACACACTGCCCCCTGACACACTGCACTCTGATACACTGCCCCCGACACACTGCACCCTTACACACTGCCATCTGACCCACTGCCCCCTGACACACAGCCCCCTGACACACAACTCCCTGACTCACTGACCCCTGACACACTGCCCCCTGACACACTGCCCCTTGATACACTACACCCCCTAACACACTGACCCCTGACACACTGCCCCCTGACACACTGCCGACCGATACATTACACCGTGACACACTGCCCCTGACACACTGCCCCCTGACACACAACTCCCTGACTCACTGACCCCTGACACACTGAACCCTGACACACTGCCCCCTGTCACACTGCACCCTGACACACTACACCCCCTGACACACTACACCCCCTGACACCCTGCCCCCTGACACACTACACCCTGACACACTGCACCCTGACACACTGCACCCTGACACACTGCACCCTAATGCACTACCCCCGACACACTCTCCCTGACACACTGCCCCCTGACACATTGCACACTGACACACTGCCCCTAACACACTGCCACCTGACTCAGGTCCCCATGACACACTACACCCTGACACACTGTCCCTGACACACAGCACCCCTGACACACTTCTCCCTGACACATTACACCCTGACACACTACACCCTGACACGCTGCCCCCTGACACACTGCCCCCCCTGACACACTTCTCCCTGACACATTACACCTTGACATACTGCCCCCTGATACACTGCCCCCTGACACACTGCATCCTTACACACTGCCCCCTGACACACTGCCCCCTGTCACACTGCACCCTGACACACTGCCCCCCTGACACACTGCCCTCTGACACACTGCACCCTGACACACGGCCCCCTGACACACTGCCCTCTGACATACTGACCCCTGACACAATGTCCCCCCCGACACACTGCACACCTCACACACTGCACTCTGATACATTGACCCCTGACACACTGCATCCTTACACACTGACCCCTGACACACTGCCCCTGTCACACTGCACCCTGACACACTACATCCCCTGACACACTGCACCCTGACACGCTGCCCGCTGACACACTGCACCCTGACACACTGCCCCCCTGACACACTGCCCCCTTGACACACTGCCCCTGACACATTACACCTTGACATACTGCCCTCTGACACACTACACCCTGACACACTGTCCCTGACACACTGCCCCCTGACACACTACACCCTGACACACTGCCCCCTGACACACTGCACCCTGACTCACTGCCCCCTGACACACTTCCCCTAACACACTGCCCTCTGACACACTGTCACCTCCGACACACTGCCCCCGACACACTGCACTCTGATATACTGCCCCCTGACACACTGCATCCTTACACACTGTCCCCTGACACACTGCCCCCTGACACACTGCACTCCGACACACTTCCCCTGTCACACTGCCCCCTGACACACTACACCCCCTCTCGTTGGATGCTGCCTGAACTGCTGTGCTCTTCCAGCACCACGAATCCAGTATTTGGTTTTCAGCATCTGCAGTCATTGTTTCTACCTACACTACACCCCCTGACACACTGCACCTTGACACACAACACCCTGACACACTGCCTCCTAACACACTACTACCAGAACACACTGACACCCGACACACAGCACCCCTGACACACTACACCCTGATACACTGCCCCCTGACACACTGACCCCCTGACACACTGCACCCCAACACACTGATCCCTAATGCACTACCCCCGACACACTCTCCCTGACACACTGCCCCCTGACACACTGCCCCCTCACACACTACACCCTGACACACTGCACCCTGATACATTGCCCCCTAACAGACTCTCCCTGACACACTGCCCCCTCACATACTGCCCCCTGACACACTGCCCCCCCGACACACTGCGTCCCTCACACACGCGCCCTGATACATTACACCCTGACACACTCCACCCTTACACACTGCCCCCTGACACACTGACCCCCTGACACACTGCCCTCTCACACAGTTCCCCTGACACACTGCACACTGACACACTGACCCCAGACACACTGGCCCCTGACACACTGCACTCTGACACACTGCCCTCTCACACACTACACCCTGACACACTGCACCCTGACACACTGCCCCCCTGACACACTGCCACCTTGACACACTGCACCCTGACACACTGCACCCCGACACACTGCCCCCTTGACACACTGCCCCCTGACACACTGCCCCCCCCGTCACACTGCGCCCTGATACATTACACCCTGATACACTGACCCCTGACACACTGCATCCTTACACACTGACCTCTGACACACTGCCCCCATCACACTGCACCCTGACACACTGCCCCCCTGACACACTGCCCCCTGACACACTGCCCTCTGACACACTGCACCCCGACACACTGCCCCCTTGACACACTGCACCCTGACACACTGCACCCCGACACACTGCCCCCTTGACACACTGCCCCCTTGACACACTGCGCCCTGATACATTACACCCTGATACACTGACCCCTGACACACTGCATCCTTACACACTGACCTCTGACACACTGCCCCCGTCACACTGCACCCTGACACACTCCACCCCCTGACACACTGCACCCTGACACACTGCCCTCTGACACACTGACCCCTGACACACTGCCGACCGATACACTACTCCGTGACACACTGCCCCTGACACACTGCCCCCTGGCACACTGACCCCTGACACACTGAACCCTGACATACTGCCCCCTGACACACTGCCCCCTGACACACTGCCCTCTGACACACTTCCCCCCTGACACACTTCCCCGAATATACTGCCCCCTGACACAATGCCCCCTGACATACTGCACCCCCTGACACACTGCACACTGACACACTGCCCCCTGACACACTGCACCTTAACACACTGATCCCTAATGCACTTCCCCCGACACACTCTCCCTGACACACAGCCCCCTGACACATTACACCCTGACACACTGCCCTCTGACACACTGCACCCTGACACACTACCCCTTACACACTGCTCCCTGACATACTGCCCCCTTACACACTGCGCCCTGATACATTACACCCTGACACACAGCACCCCTGACACACTACACCCTGACACACTGCCATCGACACACTGCCCCCTGACACACTGACCTCCTGACAAACTGCCGTCTCACACACTGCCCCCTGACACACTGCACACTGACACACTACACCCTGACACACTGCCCCCTAACACACTACCACCAGAACACACTGACACCCGACACACAGCACCCCTGACACACTACACCCTGACACACTGCCCCCTGACACACTGCACCCTGACACCCTGCCCCCTCACACACTACACCCTGACACACTGCCCCCTGACACATTGATCCCCTGACAAACTGCCCTCTGACACACTGCCCCCTGACACACTGCTCACTGACACACTGCCCCCGACACACTGCCCCCGACACACTGCCCCCTGACACACTGCCTCCTGACACACTGATTCCCTGACACACTACTCCCTGACACACTGCCCCCTGCTACACTCACCCCCGACACACTGCCCGCCTGACACACTGCCCCCTGACACATTACACCCCGACACACTGCCCCCTGACACACTGCACCCTTACACACTGCCCCCTGACACATTGATCCCCTGACACATTACACCCCGACACACTGCCCCCTGACACATTGATCCCCTGACAAACTGCCCTCTGACACACTGCCCCCTGACACACTGCTCACTGACACACTGCCCCCTGACACACTGCACACAGACACACTGACCCCACACTCATTGCCCCCTGACACACTGTCCCCTGACACACTGCCCTCTGACACACTGCTCCCCTGACACACTGAACCCCCTGACACACTGTGCCATGATACACTGCCTCCTGACACACTGCCCTCTGACACACTGCTCCCCTGACACACTTCCCCGAACACACTGCCCCTGACACACTGCCCCCTGACACACTACACCACCTGACACACTGTGCCTTGATACACTGCCTTCTGACACACTGCCCTCTGACACACTGCACCCTGACACACTGCACACAGACACACTGACCCCACACTCATTGCCCCCTGACACACTGTCCCCTGACACACCACCCTCTGACACACTGCTCCCCTGACACACTGAACCCCCTGACACACTGTGCCATGATACACTGCCTCCTGACACACTGCCCTCTGACACACTGCTCCCCTGACACACTTCCCCGAACACACTGCCGCTGACACACTGCCCCCTGACACACTACACCACCTGACACACTGTGCCTTGATACACTGCCCTCTGACACACTGCACCCTGAGACGCTGCCCCCAACGCACTGTCACCTGACACACTCTCCCTGACACATTACACCGACACACTGCCCCGACACACTGCCCCCTGACACACTACTCCCTGACTCACTGCCCCCTGACACACTGCCCCCTGATACACTGCACTCCGACACACTGCCCCCGTCACACTGCCCCCGACACACGGCACCCCCCGACACACTTCACCCTGACACACTGCACCCTGACACACTGCCCCCTGACACAGTGCACCCCCTACACACTGTGCCCTGATACACTGCACCCTTACACCCTGACACACTGCCCACTGACACACTGCCCCCTGACACACTGCACTCAGATACACTGCCCCCTGACACACTGCACCCTTACACACTGCCAACTGACACACTGCCCTCTGACACACTGCCCCCTGACACACTGCCCCCGCCACACTGCCGTTTCGATACACTACTCCGTGACTCACTGACCCCTGACACACTGACCAATGACTCATTGCCCCCTGACACACTGCCCCCCGACACACTGCCCCCTGACACATTGCACCGTGACACACTGCCCCCTGACACACTGCACCCTTACACACTGCCCACTGACACACTGCTCCCTAACACACTGACCCTCTGACACACTGCCCTCTGACACACTGCCCCTGATACACTGCACACTGACACACTGACCCCTGACACACTGCCGTCCGATACACTACACCGTGACACACTGCCCCTGTCACACTGCACCCTGACACACTATACCCCCTGACACACTGCACCCTGACACACTAAACCCTGGCACACTGTACCCTGCTACACTGCCCCTGAGATACTGCGCCCTGACACTCTGCACCTCCTGGCACACTGCCCCCTGACACACTGTCCCCTGACTCCTTGCCCCCGACACACTGCCCCCTGACACACTGCCCCCTGACACACTGCCCCCTGACACACTGTCCCCTGACTCCTTGCCCCCGACACACTGCTCCCTGACACACTGCACTCCGGCACACTGCCCCCCCGTCACACAGCCCCCTGACACACTCACCGCCTGATACACTGCCCTCTCACACACTGCCCCTGACACACTGCACACTGACACACTGACCCCAGACACACTGCCCCCGACGCACTGCACTCCGACACACTGCCCCCTGACACACTACACCCCTGACACACTGTGCCTTGATACACTGCCTCCTGACACACTGCACCCTGACACACAGCCGCCTGACACACTGCACCCTGACATACTGCCCCCTGACACACTGTCCCCTGACTCATTGCCCCTGACACACTGCCCTCCTGACACACTGCACCCCCTGACACATTGCACCCTGACACACAACATCCTGACACACTGCCCCCGACACACTGCCCCCTGACACACTGCACTCCCTGACACTCTGTGCCCTGATACACTGCCTCCTGACACACTGCCTCTGACACACTGCCCCCTAACACACTGCACACTGACACACTGCCCACTGACACACTGACCCCCTGACACACTGGCCCCTTGACACACTGACCCCCTGACACACTGCCCTCTGACACACTGCCCCCTGACACACTGCACACATACACACTGACCCCTGACACACTGCCCCCTGATACACTGCACTCCGACACACTGCCCCCGTCACACTGCCCCCGACACACGGCACCCCCCGACACACTTCACCCTGACACACTGCACCCTGACACACTTCTCCGAACACACTGCCCCCTGACACACTGCACCCCCTACACACTGTGCCCTGATACACTGCACCCTTACACCCTGACACACGGCCCACTGACACACTACACCCTGACACACCGCTCCCGACACACTGCCCCCTGACATACTGCACCCTGACACACTGCCATCGACACACTGTCTCGCTGACACACAGCCCCTTGACACACTGCCCCCTGACACACTTCCCCTAACACACTGCCCCTGACATATTGACCCTGACACACTGCCCCCGACACACTACGCCCCTCACACACTGCGCCCTGATACACTACACCCTGATACACTGCCCCCTGACACACTACACCCTGACACACTGCCCCCTGACACACTGCCCCCTGACACCCTGCCCCCTCACACACTACACCCTGACACACTGCCCCCTGACACATTGATCCCCTGACAAACTGCCCTCAGACACACTGCCCCCTGACACACTGCTCACTGACACACTGCCCCCTGACACACTGCCCCCGACACACTGCCCCCTGACACACTGCCTCCTGACACACTGTGCCCTGATACACTGCCCCCTGACACACTGATTCCGTGACACACTACTCCCTGACACACTGCCCCCTGCTACACTCACCCCCTGACACACTGCCCGCCTGACACACTGCCCCCTGACACATTACACCCCGACACACTGCCCCCTGACACATTGATCCCCTGACAAACTGCCCTCTGACACACTGCCCCCTGACACACTGCTCACTGACACACTGCCCCCTGACACACTGCCCCCCCGACACACTGCGCCCTGACACACTGCCCCCTGACACACTGCCCTCTGACACACTGCTCCCCTGACACACTGAACCCCCTGACACACTGTGCCATGATACACTGCCTCCTGACACACTGCCCTCTGACACACTGCTCCCCTGACACACTTCCCCGAACACACTGCCCCTGACACACTGCCCCCTGACACACTACACCACCTGACACACTGTGCCTTGATACACTGCCTTCTGACACACTGCCCTCTGACACACTGCACCCTGACACACTGCACACAGACACACTGACCCCACACTCATTGCCCCCTGACACACTGTCCCCTGACACACCGCCCTCTGACACACTGCTCCCCTGACACACTGAACCCCCTGACACACTGTGCCATGATACACTGCCTCCTGACACACTGCCCTCTGACACACTGCTCCCCTGACACACTTCCCCGAACACACTGCCGCTGACACACTGCTCCCTGACACACTACACCACCTGACACACTGTGCCTTGATACACTGCCTTCTGACACACTGCCCTCTCACACACTGCCCCTGACACACTGTACACTGACACACTGACCCCACACACACTGCTCCCCTGACACACTTCCCCGAACACACTGCCGCTGACACACTGCCCCCGACACACTACACCCCCTGACACACTGCCCCTGACACACTGCCCCCTGACACACTTCCCCTAACACACTGTGCCCTGATACACTGTCCCCTGACACACTGATGCCCTGACACACTGCTCCCTGACACACTGCCCCCTGCTACACTCACCCCCTGACACACCGCCCTCTCACACACTGCCCCTGACACACTGCACTCCGACACACTGCCCCCTGACACATTGCACCGTGACACACTGCCCCCTGACACACTACACCCCCTGACACACTGTGCCTTGATACACTGCCTCCTGACACACTGCACCCTGACACACTGCCCCCTGACACACTACACTCCCTGACACACTGTGCCCTAATACACTGCCCACTGACACACTGCCCCCCGACACACTGCCCCCTGACACATTACACCCTGGCACAGTGCCCTCTGACACACTGCACCCTGACACACTACCCCTAACACACTGCCCCCTGACACACTGACCCCCTGACAAACTGCCCTCTGACACACTGCTCCCTGACACACTGCACTCCGGCACACTACCCCCCGTCACACAGCCCCCTGACACACTCACCGCCTGAAACACTGCCTTCTCACACACTGCCTCTGACACACTGCACACTGACACACTGACCCCAGACACACTGCCCCCGACGCACTGCACTCCGACACACTGCCCCCTGACACACTACACCCCTGACACACTGTGCCTTGATACACTGCCTCCTGACACACTGCACCCTGACACACAGCCGCCTGACACACTGCACCCTGACATACTGCCCCCTGACACACTGTCCCCTGACTCATTGCCCCTGACACACTGCCCTCCTGACACACTGCACCCCCTGACACACTGCACCCTGACACACAACATCCTGACACACTGCCCCCGACACACTGCCCCCTGACACACTGCACTCCCTGACACTCTGTGCCCTGATACACTGCCTCCTGACACACTGCCTCTGACACACTGCCCCCTAACACACTGCACACTGACACACTGCCCACTGACCCCCTGACACACTGGCCCCTTGACACACTGACCCCCTGACACACTGCCCTCTGACACACTGCCCCCTGACACACTGCACTCCCTGACACACTGTGCCCTGATACACTGCCTCCTGACACACTGCCTCTGACACACTGCCCCCTAACACACTGCACACTGACACACTGCCCACTGACACACTGACCCCCTGACACACTGGCCCCTTGACACACTGACCCCCTGACACACTGCCCTCTGACACACTGCCCCCTGACACACTGCACACATACACACTGACCCCTGACACACTGCCCCCTGATACACTGCACTCCGACACACTGCCCCCGTCACACTGCCCCCGACACACGGCACCCCCCGACACACTTCACCCTGACACACTGCACCCTGACACACTTCTCCGAACACACTGCCCCCTGACACACTGCACCCCCTACACACTGTGCCCTGATACACTGCACCCTTACACCCTGACACACTGCCCACTGACACACTACACCCTGACACACCGCTCCCGACACACTGCCCCCTGATATACTGCACACTGACACACTGCCCCCTAACACACTCTCGCTGACACACAGCCCCTTGACACACTGCCCCCTGACACACTTCCCCTAACACACTGCCCCTGACATATTGACCCTGACACACTGCCCCCCAACACACTACACCCCTCACACACTGCGCCCTGATACACTACACCCTGATACACTGCCCCCTGACACACTGCACTCTAATACACTGCCCCCTGACACACTGCACCCTTACACACTACCCCCTGACACACTGACCCCCGACACACTGCCCAATGACACACTGCACTCCGACACACTGCCCCATCACACTGCCCCCTGACACACTGCCCCTGACACATTACACCCTGACACACTGCCCTCTGACACACTGCACCCTGACACACTACCCTTAACACACTGCCCCCTGACACACTGCCCCCTGACACACTGCACCCTGACACACTACCCTTAACACACTGCCCCCAGACACACTGCCCCCGGACACACTGCACTCCGACACACTGCCCCGTCACACTGCACTCCGACACACTGCCCCGTCACACTGCCCCCGTCACACGTTCCCCTGACACACTGCACCCTGACACACTGCCCAATGACACACTGCACACCCTGACACACTGCACCCTGACACACTGCCCCCGTCACATTGCCCCCCAACACACTGCCCCCTGACACATTGCAGCCACTGACACACTGCACCCTGACACACCGATCCCTAATGCACCACCCTGACACACTTCCCCGAACACACTGCCACCTGACTCACTACCCCCTGACACACTACACCCTGACACACTTCCCCGAACACACTGCCACCTGACTCACTACCCCCTCACACACTACACCCAGACACACTGCCCCCTGACACACACACACTGCCCCCGACACACTGACCCCTGACTCATTGCCCCCTGACACACTGCCCCCTGACACACTGCCCTCTGACACATTGCCCCCCTGACACACTTCCCAGAACACACTGCCCCCTGACACACTGCCCCCTGACTCACTGACCCCTTACACACTGCACTCTGATACACTGTCCCCTGACACACTGCACCCTTACACACTGCCCCCTGACACACTGCACACTGACACACTGACCCCGACACACTGACCCCCTGACACACTGCACACTGACACACTGGCACCTGACAAACTGAACCCCTGACACACTGCACCCTTACACACTGCCCCCTGACACACTGCATACTGACACACTGACCCCTGACATACTGCCCACAACATACTGCGCTCTGTCACACTGCCCCCTTCACACTGCCTCCTGACACATTACACCCTGACACACTGCACCCTGACACACTGCCCCCTGACACAGTGCACCCTGACACACTTCCCCGAACACACTGCCCCCGACATACTGCCCCCTGACACACTGCCCACCCAACACACTGCGCCCATCACACGCTGTACCCTGACACACTACACACTGACACACGGCCCCCTGACACACTGCACTCTTACACACTGCCCCCTGACTCACTGACCCTTGACACACTGCACCCTGACATACTGCCCCCGACACACTGACCCCAGACTCATTGCCCCCTGACACACTTCCCCGAACACACTGCCCCTGACACACTGCACCCCATGACACACTGCACCCTGACATACTGCCCCCGACACACTGCCCCCTGACACAATGCCCCCGACACACTGCACACTGACACACTGACACACTGCCCCCCGACACATTGCGCTCCGTCACACTGCCCCCGTCAAACGGCCTCCTGACACACTGCACCCCGTGACACACTGCCCCCTGACACACTGACCCCTGACACACTGCCCCCTTACACACTACACTCTAATACACTGCCCCCTGACAGACTGCACCCTTACACACTGGCCCTGACACACTGACCCCCTGACACACTGCACACTGACACTCTGACCCCTGACACACTGCCCCCTGACACACTACTCCCAGACTCACTGACCCCTGACACACTGCCCACTGACACACTGCCCCCCTGACACACTGCACCCCCTGACACACTGCACCCTGACATACTGCCCCCCTGACACACTGCACCCTGACACACTGCCCCCTGACACAATGCCCCCTGACACACTGCACACTGACACACTGACTCCCTGACACACTGCCCCCTGACACACTGCGCTCCGTCACACTGCCCCCGTCAAACGGCCTCCTGACACACTGCACCCCGTGACACACTGCCCCCTGACACATTACACCCCCTGACACACTGGGCCCTGACACACTGCCTCCTGACACACTGCCTCTGACATACTGCCCCCTGACACACTGACCCCTGACACACTGCCCCCTTACACACTACACTCTGACACACTGCACACTGACACACTGACCCCTGACACACTTCCCCCCGACACACTTCCCCCTGACACACTGTACCCTCAACACACTACGCCCATCACACACTGCGCTCTGATACATTACACCCTGACACACTGCCCCCTGACACACTGCACCCTGACACACTGACCCCTGACACACTGCCCCCTTACACACTACACTCTAATACACTGCCCCCTGACACTCTGACCCCTGACACACTGCCCCCTGACACACTACTCCCTGACTCACTGACCCCTGACACACTGCACCTTGACATACTGCCCCCTGACACACTGACCCCAGACACACTGCCCCCTGACACAATGCCTTTGACACACTGCCCCCCTGACACACTTCCCTGAATACACTGCCCCCTGACACACTACACCCTGACACACTGCCTCTGACACATTGCCCCCAGACACACTACACCCTGACACACTGCACACTGACACACTGCACCCTGATACACTGCCCCCTGACACATTACATCCCCTGACACACTGCCCCCTGACATACTGACCCCTGACACACTGCCTCTGACACACTGCCCCCGACACACTGCACCCTTACACACTGACCACTGACACACTGCCCCCTGACACACTGCACTCTGATACACTGCCCCTGACACACTGCACCCTTACACACTGCACAGTGACACACTGCACCCTGACACACTGACCCCCTGACACACTGCCCTCTGACACACTGCCCCCTGACACACTGCACACTGACACACTACACCCCCTGACACACTGCACCCTGACAAACTGCACCCTGAGACAATGCACCCTGACACATTGCCCCTGACACACTACTCCCTGACACATTGACCCCTGACACACTGCCCAATGACACACTGAACCCCCTGACACACTGCATACTGACACACTGACCCCTGACACACTGCCCCCGTCACACGGCCCCCGACACACTGCACACCCTGCACACTGTGCTCTGATACACTGCCTCCTGACACACTGCACACTGACACACTGACCCCTGACACACTGCCGCCTGACACACTTGACCCCCTGAAACACTGCCCTCTAACACACTGCCCCCTGACACACTGCACGCTGACACACTGACCCCTAAAACACTGCCCCCTGACACACTGCCGACCAATACACTACACCATGACACACTGCCCCTGACACACTGCCCCCTGACACACTACTCCCTGACTCACAGACCCCGGACACACTGACCACTGACACACTGCCCCCTGTCACACTGCACCCTGACACACTACACTCTGGCACACTGCCCCCGTTACACTGCACCCTGACACACTGAACCTCCTGACACACTGCCCCCTGGCACACTGCCCCCTGACACACTGCACCCTTACACACTGCCCCGACACACTGACCCCCTGAAACACTGCACACTGACACACTAACCCCTGACACATTGCCCAATGACACACTGCACTCCGACACACTGCCCCCATCACACTGCCCCCTGACACACTGCACCCCCTGACACACTGCCCCCTGACACACTGCCCACTGACACACTGCCCCCTGACACACTTCTCCGGACACACTGCCCACTGACACACTGCCCCCATGATACACTGCACCCCCTGACACACTGCCCACTGACACACTGCAACCTGACACACTTCTCCGGACACACTGCCCACTGATACACTGCCCCCATGATACACTGCACCCCCTGACACACTGCACCCTGACATACTGCCCCCCTGACACACTGCACCCTTACACACTGCATCCTGACACACTGCACCCTGACATACTGACCCCCGACACACTGACCCCGGACTCATTGCCCCCTGACACACTGCCCCCTGACACAATGCCCTTTGACACACTGCCCCCCTGACACACTTCCCCGAATACACTGCCCCCTGACACACTGCCCCCTGACACTCTGCACCACATGACACACTGCACCCTGACATACTGCACCCTGAGACACTGCCCCCTAATGCACTGTCCCCTGACATACTCTCCCTGACACACTACACCCTGACACACTGCCCCTGACACACTGCACCCTGATACACTGCCCCCTGACACATTACATCCCCTGACACACTGCCCCCTGACACACTGACCCCTGACACACTGCCCCCTGACACACTGCCCCCTGACACACTTGACCCCCTGACACACTGCCCACTGACACACTGAACCCTGACAAACTGACCCTCTGACACACTGCACACTGACACACTGCCCCCTGACACACTGCACCCTTATACACTGCCCCCTGACACACTGACCCCCTGACACACTGCACACTGACACACTGACCCCTGACACACTGACCCCCTGACACACTGCACACTGACACACTGACCCCTGACACACTACACCCTGACACACTGTACTCTGATACACTGCCCCCTGACACTGACCCCCTGACACACTGCATACTGACACACTGACCCCTGACACATTGCCCCCTGACACACTGCACTCCGACACACTGCCCCCATCACACTGTCCCCTGACACACTGGACCCCCTGACACACTGCCCCCTGACACACTGCCCACTGACACACTGCCCCCATGATACACTGCACCCTGACACACTTGACCCCCTGACACACTGCCCTCTAACACACTGCCCCCTGACACACTGCACGCTGACACACTGACCCCTAACACACTGCCCCCTGACACACTGCCGACCAATACACTACACCATGACACACTGCCCCTGACACACTGCCCCCTGACACACTACCCCCTGACTCACAGACCCCGGACACACTGAACCCTGACACACTGGCCCCTGTCACACTGCCCCCTGACACACTGCACCCTTACACACTGCCCCTGACACACTGACCCCCTGACACACTGCACACTGACACACTAACCCCTGACACACTGCCCAATGACACACTGCACTCCGACACACTGCCCCCATCACACTGTCCCCTGACACACTGCACCCCCTGACACACTGCCCCCTGACACACTTCTCCGGACACACTGCCCACTGACACACTGCCCCCATGATACACTGCACCCCCTGACACACTGCACCCTTACACACTGCATCCTGACACACTGCACCCTGACATACTGCACCTTGACACACTGACCCCAGACTCATTGCCCCCTGACACACTGCCCTCTGACACACTGCACCCGGATACACTGCCCCCTGACACACTGACCCCCTGACACACTGCCCCCTGACACACTGCACCCTGACACACTACACCCCCTGACACACTGCCCCCTGACACACTGCCCCCTGACACACGGCCGACTCATACACTACACCGTGACACACTGCACCCTGACACATTTCCCCCTGACACACTGCCCAATGACACACTAATCTCTGACACATTGACCCCTGACACACTGCCCAATGACACACTGTTCTCCGACACACTGCCCCCGTCACACTGCCCCCGGACACACTGAACCCCCTGACACACTGCATACTGACACACTGACCCCTGACACACTGCCCCCTGACACACTTGACCCCCTGACACACTGCCCTCTAACACACTGCCCCCTGACACACTGCACGCTGATACACTGACCCCTAACACACTGCCCCCTGACACACTGCCGACCAATACACTACACCATGACACACTGCCCCTGACACACTGCCCCCTGACACACTACCCCCTGACTCACAGACCCCGGACACACTGAACCCTGACACACTGGCCCCTGTCACACTGCCCCCTGATACACTGCACCCTTACACACTGCCCCTGACACACTGACCCCCTGACATACTGCACACTGACACACTAACCCCTGACACACTGCCCAATGACACACTGCACTCCGACACACTGCCCCCATCACACTGTCCCCTGACACACTGCACCCCCTGACACACTGCCCCCTGACACACTTCTCCGGACACACTGCACCCCCTGACACACTGCACCCTGACATACTGCCCCCCAGACACACTGCCCCCTGACACACTGACCCCAGACTCATTGCCCCCTGACACACTGCACCCTGACACACGGCTCCCTGACACTCTGCACCCCATGACACACTGCACCCCCTGACACACTGCACCCTGACATACTGCCCCCCGGACACACTGCCCCCTGACACACTGACCCCAGACTCATTGCCCCCTGACACAGTGACCCCCGACGCACTTCCCACTGACACACTGTACCCTTACACACTACCCACTGACACACTGCCCCCTGACACGCTGCACTCTGATACACTGCCCCCTGACACACTGCCCCCTGACACACGGCCGACTCATACACTATACCATGACACATTGCCCCCTGACACACTACTCCCTGACACATTGACCCCTGACACACTGCCCCCTGACACACTGCCCAATGACATACTGTTGTCCGACACACTGCCCCCGTCACACTGCCCCGACACACTGAACCCCCTGACACACTGCATACTGACACACTGACCCCTGACACACTGCCCGCGTCACACGGCCCCCGACACACTCAACCCCCTGACACACTGCATACTGACACACTGACCCCTGACACACTGACCCCTGACACACTGCCACCTGACACACTGCCCGCGTCACACGGCCCCCAACACACTGCACGCCCTGCACACTGTGCTCTGATACACTGCCTCCTGACACACTGCACACTGACACACTGACCCCTGACACACTGACCCCGACACACTTGACCCCCTGACACACTGCCCTCTAACACACTGCCCGCTGACACACTGCACGCTGACACACTGCCCCCTGTCACACTGCACCCTGACACACTACACCCTGGCACACTGCCCCCGTTACACTGCACCCTGACACACTGAACCTCCTGACACACTGCACACTGGCACACTGCTCCCTGACACACTGCACCCTTATACACTGCCCCTGACACACTGACCCCTGACACACTGCCCACTGACACACTGCCCCCTGACACACTTCTCCGGACACACTGCCCACTGACACACTGCCCCCTGACACACTACTCCCTGACTCACAGACCCTGGACACACTGACCACTGACACACTGCCCCCTGTCACACTGCACCCTTACACACTGCCCCTGACACACTGACCCCCTGACACACTAACCCCTGACACACTGCCCAATGACACACTGCCCCCATCACATTGCCCCCTGACACACTGCCCCCATCACATTGCCCCCTGACACACTGCACTCCGACACACTGCCCCCATCACACTGCCCCCTGACACACTGCACCCCCTGACACACTGCCCCCTGACACACTGCCCACTGACACACTGCCCCCTGACACACTTCTCCAGACACATTGCCCACTGACACACTGCCCCCATGATACACTGCACCCCCTGACACACTGCACCCTGACATACTGCCCCTCTGACACACTGCCCCCTGACACACTGCCGACCAATACACTACATCATGACACACTGCCCCTGACACACTGCCCTCTGACACACTACTCCCTGACTCACAGACCCTGGACACACTGACCACTGACACACTGCCCCCGTTACACTGCACCCTGACACACTGAACCTCCTGACACACTGCACACTGGCACACTGCCCCCTGACACACTGCACCCTTACACACTGCCCCTGACACACTGACCCCCTGACACACTGCACACTGACACACTAACCACTGACACACTGCCCAATGACACACTGCACTCCGACACACTGCCCCCATCACACTGCCCCCTGACACACTGCACACTGACACACTAACCCCTGACACACTGCCCCATGACACACTTCTCCAGACACACTGACCACTGACACACTGCACCCCGACATACTGCCCCCCTGACACACTGCACCCTTACACACTGCATCCTGACACACTGCACCCTGACATACTGCCCCCTGACACACTGACCCCAGACTCATTGCCCCCTGACACACTGCCCCCTGACACAATGCCCTTTGACATACTGCCCCCCTGACACACTTCCCCGAATACACTGCCCCCTGACACACTGCCCTCTGACACACTGCACCCTGAGACACTGCCCCCTAACGCACTGTCCCCTCGACACACTGCCCCCTGACACACTACTCCCCCGACACACTGTGCCCTGATACACTGCCTCTTGACACACTGTACCCTGACACACTGCCTCCTGACACACTACTCCCCCTGACACACTGTGCCCTGATAGACTCGCTCCTGACACAATGCCTCTGACACATTGCCCACCGACACACTGCCATAGGACACACTGCACTCAGATAGACTGCCCACTGACACACTGCACCCTTACACACTACCCACTGACACACTGCCCCTTGACACACTGACCCACTGACTCATTGCCCCCTGACACACTGTCCCCTGACACACTGCCCCCGACACACTGCTGACCGATACACTACACCGTGACACACTGCCCCTGACACACTACCCCTTGACACACTGACCCACTGACTCATTGCCCCTGACACACTGTCCCCTGACACATTGTCCACTGACACACTGCCCCCCTGACACACTTCTCCGGACACACTGCACCCTCTGACACACTGCACCCTGACATACTGCCCCCCCGACACACTGCCCCCTGACACACTGCCCCCTGACACACTGCACACTGACACAATGACCCCTGACAAACTGACCCCCTGACACAGTGAACACTGACACACTGGCCCCTGACACACTGCACCCTTATACACTGCCCCCTGACACACTGACCCCCTGACACACTGCACACTGACACACTGACCCCTGACACCCTGCCCAATGACACACTGCACCCTGACACACTGCCCCCGACACACTGTACTCTGATACACTGCCCCCTGACACTGACCCCCTGACACACTGACCCCTGACACAATGCCCCCTGACACACTGCACTCCGACACACTGCCCCCATCACACTGTCCCCTGACACACTGGACCCCCTGATACACTGCACCCTGACACACTTGACACCCTGACACACTGCCCTCTAACACTCTGCCCCCTGACACACTGCACGCTGACACACTGACCCCTAACACACTGCCCCCTGACACACTGCCGACCAATACACTACCCCATGACACACTGCCCCTGACACACTGCCCCCTGACACACTACTCCCTGACTCACAGACCCCGGACACACTGAACACTGATACACTGCCTCCTGACACACTGCACACTGACACACTGCCCCCTGACACACTGACCCCCTGACACACTTGACCCCCTGACACACTGCCCTCTAACACACTGCCCCCTGACACACTGCATGCTGACACACTGACCCCTAACACACTGCCCCCTGACACACTGCCGACCAATACACTACACCATGACACACTGCCCCTGACACACTGCCCCCTGACACACTACTCCCTGACTCACAGACCCCGGACACACTGAACACTGACACACTGCCCCCTGTCACACTGCACCCTGACACACTACACCCTGGCACTCTGCCCCCGTTACACTGCACCCTGACACACTGAACCTCCTGACACACTGCACACTGGCACACTGCCCCCTGACACACTGACCCCCTGACACACTGCCCCTGACACACTAACGCCTGACACACTGCCCAATGACACACTGCACTCCGGCACACTGCCCCCATCACACTGCCACCTGACACACTGGACCCTCTGACACACTTCTCCGGACACACTGCCCATTGACACACTGCCCCCATGATACACTGCACCCCCTGACACACTGCCCCCGACACACTGCCGACCGATACACTACACCGTGACACACTGCCCCCGACACACTGCCCCTTGACACATTGCCCACTGACTCATTGCCCCCTGACACACTGTCCCCTGACACACTGCCCACTGACACACTGCCCCCCTGACACACTTCTCCGGACACACTGCCCCCTGACACACTGCCCCCATGACACACTGCACCCCCTGACACACTGCCCCCTGACACACTGCCCACTGACACACTGCCCCCCTCACACACTTCTCCGGACACACTGCCCCCTGACACACTGCCCCCATGACACACTGCACCCCCTGACACACTGCACCCGGACATACTGCCCCCCCTGACACACTGCCCCCTGACACACTGCCCCCATGACACACTGCACCCCCTGACACACTACACCCTGACACACTGCCCCCAGACACACTGCACTCTGACACCCTGCCCCCTCACACACTACACCCTGACACACTGCCCCCTCACACATTACACCCTGACACACTGCACTCTGACACACTGCCCCCTGACACACTGCACACTGACACACTGACCCCTGACACACTGCCCAATGACACACTGCACTCCGACACACTGCCCCCGTCACACTGCCCCCTGACACACTGCATCCCCGACACATTACACCCTGACACACTGCACTCTGATACACTGCCCCCTGACACACTGCCCCCTGACACACTGCACACTGACACACTGACCCCGACACACTGACCCCCTGACACACTGCACACTGACACACTGGCACCTGACAAACTGAACCCCTGACACACTGCACACTGACACACTGCCCCTGACACACTGCACCCTTATACACTGCCCCCGACACACTGACCCCCTGACACACTTCTCCGGACACACTGACCCCTGACACCCTGCCCAATGACACACTGCACCCTGACACACTGCCCCCTGACACACTTCACTCCGACACACTGCCCCCATCACACTGCCCCCTGACACACTGCGCCCCCTGACACACTGAACCCCCTGACACACTGCATACTGACACACTGACCCCTGACACACTGCCCCCTGACACACTGCACTCCGTCACACTGCCCCCGTCACACGGCCCCCGACACACTGCACGCCCTGCACACTGTGCTCTGATACACTGCCTCCTGACACACTGCACACTGACACACTGACCCCTGACACACTGCCCCCTGACACACTTGACTCCCTGACACACTGCCCTCTAACACACTGCCCCCTGACACACTGCACGCTGACACACTGCCCCTGACACACTGCCCCCTGACACGCTACTCCCTGACTCGCAGCCCCCGGACACACTGAACACTGACACACTGCCCCCTGTCACCCTGCACCCTGACACACTACACCCTAGCACACTGCCCCCGTTACACTGCACCCTGACACACTGAACCTCCTGACGCACTGCACCCTGGCACACTGCCCCCTGACACACTGACCCCCTGACACACTGCCCCTGACACACTGACCCCCTGACACACTGCACACTGACATACTAACCCCTGACACACTGCCCAATGACACACTGCACTCCGACACACTGCCCCCATCACACTGCCCCCTGACACACTGCCCACTGACACACTGCCCCCATGATACACTGCACTCCGACACACTGCCCCCTGACACACTGCACCCCGACATACTGCCCCCCTGACACACTGCACCCTTACACACTGCATCCTGACACACTGCACCCTGACATACTGCCCCCTGACACACTGACCCCAGACTCATTGCCCCCTGACACACTGCCCCCTGACACAATGCCCTTTGACACACTGCCCCCCTGACACACTTCCCCAAATACACTGCCCCCTGACACTCTGCACCCTGACATACTGCCCCCTGATACACTGCACCTTGACACACTGCCTTCTGACACACTGCACCCTGCGACACTGCCCAGTGACACACTGCACACTGACACACTACACCCCCTGACACACTGCCCCCTGACACACGGCCGACTCATACACTACACCGTGACACACTGCCCCCTGACACACTGCACCCTGACACACTACACACTGACACACTGCCCCCGACACACTGACCCCCTGACACACTGCACACTGACACACTGAACCCTGACAAACTGACCCCCTGACACACTGCCCCCCTGACACACTTCTCCGGACACACTGCCCCCTGACACACTGCCCCCATGACACACTGCACCCCCTGACACACTGCACCCGGACATACTGCCCCCCCTGACACACTGCCCCCTGACACACTGCCCCCATGACACACTGCACCCCCTGACACACTACACCCTGACACACTGCCCCCACACACTCTGCACTCTGACACCTTGCCCCCTCACACACTACACCCTGACACACTGCCCCCTCACACATTACACCCTGACACACTGCCCCCTCACACATTACACCCTTATACACTGCCCCCTGACACACTGCCCCCTGACACACTGCACACTGACACACTGACCCCTGACACACTGCCCAATGAAACACTGCACTCCGACACACTGCCCCCGTCACACTGCCCCCTGACACACTGCATCCCCGACACATTACACCCTGACACACTGCACTCTGATACACTGCCCCCTGACACACTGCCCCCTGACACACTGCACACTGACACACTGACCCCGACACACTGACCCCCTGACACACTGCACACTGACACACTGGCACCTGACAAACTGAACCCCTGACACACTGCACACTGACACACTGCCCCTGACACACTGCACCCTTATACACTGCCCCCGACACACTGACCCCCTGACACACTTCTCCGGACACACTGACCCCTGACACCCTGCCCAATGACATACTGCACCCTGACACACTGCCCCCTGACACACTTCACTCCGACACACTGCCCCCATCACACTGTCCCCTGACACACTGCACCCTGACACACTGAACCCCCTGACACACTGCATACTGACACATTGACCCCTGACACACTGCCCCCTGACACACTGCACTCCGTCACACTGCCCCCGTCACACGGCCCCCGACACACTGCACGCCCTGCACACTGTGCTCTGATACACTGCCTCCTGACACACTGCACACTGACACACTGACCCCTGACACACTGCCCCCTGACACACTTGACTCCCTGACACACTGCCCTCTAACACACTGCCCCCTGACACACTGCACGCTGACACACTGCCCCTGACACACTGCCCCCTGACACGCTACTCCCTGACTCACAGACCCCGGACACACTGAACACTGACACACTGCCCCCTGTCACCCTGCACCCTGACACACTACACCCTAGCACACTGCCCCCGTTACACTGCACCCTGACACACTGAACCTCCTGACACACTGCACCCTGGCACACTGCCCCCTGACACACTGACCCCCTGACACACTGCCCCTGACACACTGACCCCCTGACACACTGCACACTGACATACTAACCCCTGACACACTGCCCAATGACACACTGCACTCCGACACACTGCCCCCATCACACTGCCCCCTGACACACTGCCCACTGACACACTGCCCCCATGATACACTGCACTCCGACACACTGCCCCCTGACACACTGCACCCCGACATACTGCCCCCCTGACACACTGCACCCTTACACACTGCATCCTGACACACTGCACCCTGACATACTGCCCCCTGACACACTGACCCCAGACTCATTGCCCCCTGACACACTGCCCCCTGACACAATGCCCTTTGACACACTGCCCCCCTGACACACTTCCCCAAATACACTGCCCCCTGACACTCTGCACCCTGACATACTGCCCCCTGATACACTGCACCTTGACACACTGCCTTCTGACACACTGCACCCTGCGACACTGCCCAGTGACACACTGCACACTGACACACTACACCCCCTGACACACTGCCCCCTGACACACGGCCGACTCATACACTACACCGTGACACACTGCCCCCTGACACACTGCACCCTGACACACTACACACTGACACACTGCCCCCGACACACTGACCCCCTGACACACTGCACACTGACACACTGAACCCTGACAAACTGACCCCCTGACACACTGCCCCCCTGACACACTTCTCCGGACACACTGCCCCCTGACACACTGCCCCCATGACACACTGCACCCCCTGACACACTGCACCCGGACATACTGCCCCCCCTGACACACTGCCCCCTGACACACTGCCCCCATGACACACTGCACCCCCTGACACACTACACCCTGACACACTGCCCCCACACACACTGCACTCTGACACCTTGCCCCCTCACACACTACACCCTGACACACTGCCCCCTCACACATTACACCCTGACACACTGCCCCCTCACACATTACACCCTTATACACTGCCCCCTGACACACTGCCCCCTGACACACTGCACACTGACACACTGACCCCTGACACACTGCCCAATGAAACACTGCACTCCGACACACTGCCCCCGTCACACTGCCCCCTGACACACTGCATCCCCGACACATTACACCCTGACACACTGCACTCTGATACACTGCCCCCTGACACACTGCCCCCTGACACACTGCACACTGACACACTGACCCCGACACACTGACCCCCTGACACACTGCACACTGACACACTGGCACCTGACAAACTGAACCCCTGACACACTGCACACTGACACACTGCCCCTGACACACTGCACCCTTATACACTGCCCCCGACACACTGACCCCCTGACACACTTCTCCGGACACACTGACCCCTGACACCCTGCCCAATGACATACTGCACCCTGACACACTGCCCCCTGACACACTTCACTCCGACACACTGCCCCCATCACACTGTCCCCTGACACACTGCACCCTGACACACTGAACCCCCTGACACACTGCATACTGACACACTGACCCCTGACACACTGCCCCCTGACACACTGCACTCCGTCACACTGCCCCCGTCACACGGCCCCCGACACACTGCACGCCCTGCACACTGTGCTCTGATACACTGCCTCCTGACACACTGCACACTGACACACTGACCCCTGACACACTGCCCCCTGACACACTTGACTCCCTGACACACTGCCCTCTAACACACTGCCCCCTGACACACTGCACGCTGACACACTGCCCCTGACACACTGCCCCCTGACACGCTACTCCCTGACTCACAGACCCCGGACACACTGAACACTGACACACTGCCCCCTGTCACCCTGCACCCTGACACACTACACCCTAGCACACTGCCCCCGTTACACTGCACCCTGACACACTGAACCTCCTGACACACTGCACCCTGGCACACTGCCCCCTGACACACTGACCCCCTGACACACTGCCCCTGACACACTGACCCCCTGACACACTGCACACTGACATACTAACCCCTGACACACTGCCCAATGACACACTGCACTCCGACACACTGCCCCCATCACACTGCCCCCTGACACACTGCCCACTGACACACTGCCCCCATGATACACTGCACTCCGACACACTGCCCCCTGACACACTGCACCCCGACATACTGCCCCCCTGACACACTGCACCCTTACACACTGCATCCTGACACACTGCACCCTGACATACTGCCCCCTGACACACTGACCCCAGACTCATTGCCCCCTGACACACTGCCCCCTGACACAATGCCCTTTGACACACTGCCCCCCTGACACACTTCCCCAAATACACTGCCCCCTGACACTCTGCACCCTGACATACTGCCCCCTGATACACTGCACCTTGACACACTGCCTTCTGACACACTGCACCCTGCGACACTGCCCAGTGACACACTGCACACTGACACACTACACCCCCTGACACACTGCCCCCTGACACACGGCCGACTCATACACTACACCGTGACACACTGCCCCCTGACACACTGCACCCTGACACACTACACACTGACACACTGCCCCCGACACACTGACCCCCTGACACACTGCACACTGACACACTGAACCCTGACAAACTGACCCCCTGACACACTGCCCCCCTGACACACTTCTCCGGACACACTGCCCCCTGACACACTGCCCCCATGACACACTGCACCCCCTGACACACTGCACCCGGACATACTGCCCCCCCTGACACACTGCCCCCTGACACACTGCCCCCATGACACACTGCACCCCCTGACACACTACACCCTGACACACTGCCCCCACACACTCTGCACTCTGACACCTTGCCCCCTCACACACTACACCCTGACACACTGCCCCCTCACACATTACACCCTGACACACTGCCCCCTCACACATTACACCCTTATACACTGCCCCCTGACACACTGCCCCCTGACACACTGCACACTGACACACTGACCCCTGACACACTGCCCAATGAAACACTGCACTCCGACACACTGCCCCCGTCACACTGCCCCCTGACACACTGCATCCCCGACACATTACACCCTGACACACTGCACTCTGATACACTGCCCCCTGACACACTGCCCCCTGACACACTGCACACTGACACACTGACCCCGACACACTGACCCCCTGACACACTGCACACTGACACACTGGCACCTGACAAACTGAACCCCTGACACACTGCACACTGACACACTGCCCCTGACACACTGCACCCTTATACACTGCCCCCGACACACTGACCCCCTGACACACTTCTCCGGACACACTGACCCCTGACACCCTGCCCAATGACATACTGCACCCTGACACACTGCCCCCTGACACACTTCACTCCGACACACTGCCCCCATCACACTGACCCCTGACACACTGCACCCTGACACACTGAACCCCCTGACACACTGCATACTGACACACTGACCCCTGACACACTGCCCCCTGACACACTGCACTCCGTCACACTGCCCCCGTCACACGGCCCCCGACACACTGCACGCCCTGCACACTGTGCTCTGATACACTGCCTCCTGACACACTGCACACTGACACACTGACCCCTGACACACTGCCCCCTGACACACTTGACTCCCTGACACACTGCCCTCTAACACACTGCCCCCTGACACACTGCACGCTGACACACTGCCCCTGACACACTGCCCCCTGACACGCTACTCCCTGACTCACAGACCCCGGACACACTGAACACTGACACACTGCCCCCTGTCACCCTGCACCCTGACACACTACACCCTAGCACACTGCCCCCGTTACACTGCACCCTGACACACTGAACCTCCTGACGCACTGCACCCTGGCACACTGCCCCCTGACACACTGACCCCCTGACACACTGCCCCTGACACACTGACCCCCTGACACACTGCACACTGACATACTAACCCCTGACACACTGCCCAATGACACACTGCACTCCGACACACTGCCCCCATCACACTGCCCCCTGACACACTGCCCACTGACACACTGCCCCCATGATACACTGCACTCCGACACACTGCCCCCTGACACACTGCACCCCGACATACTGCCCCCCTGACACACTGCACCCTTACACACTGCATCCTGACACACTGCACCCTGACATACTGCCCCCTGACACACTGACCCCAGACTCATTGCCCCCTGACACACTGCCCCCTGACACAATGCCCTTTGACACACTGCCCCCCTGACACACTTCCCCAAATACACTGCCCCCTGACACTCTGCACCCTGACATACTGCCCCCTGATACACTGCACCTTGACACACTGCCTTCTGACACACTGCACCCTGCGACACTGCCCAGTGACACACTGCACACTGACACACTACACCCCCTGACACACTGCCCCCTGACACACGGCCGACTCATACACTACACCGTGACACACTGCCCCCTGACACACCGCACCCTGACACACTACACACTGACACACTGCCCCCGACACACTGACCCCCTGACACACTGCACACTGACACACTGAACCCTGACAAACTGACCCCCTGACACACTGCCCCCCTGACACACTTCTCCGGACAGACTGCCCCCTGACACACTGCCCCCATGACACACTGCACCCCCTGACACACTGCAACCGGACATACTGCCCCCCCGACACACTGCCCCCTGCCACACTGCCCCCATGACACACTGCACCCCCTGACACACTACACCCTGACACACTGCCCCCACACACACTGCACTCTGACACCTTGCCCCCTCACACACTACACCCTGACACACTGCCCCCTCACACATTACACCCTGACACACTGCCCCCTCACACATTACACCCTTATACACTGCCCCCTGACACACTGCACGCTGACACACTGCCCCTGACACACTGCCCCCTGACACGCTACTCCCTGACTCACAGACCCCGGACACACTGAACACTGACACACTGCCCCCTGTCACCCTGCACCCTGACACACTACACCCTAGCACACTGCCCCCGTTACACTGCACCCTGACACACTGAACCTCCTGACACACTGCACCCTGGCACACTGCCCCCTGACACACTGACCCCCTGACACACTGCCCCTGACACACTGACCCCCTGACACACTGCACACTGACATACTAACCCCTGACACACTGCCCAATGACACACTGCACTCCGACACACTGCCCCCATCACACTGCCCCCTGACACACTGCCCACTGACACACTGCCCCCATGATACACTGCACTCCGACACACTGCCCCCTGACACACTGCACCCCGACATACTGCCCCCCTGACACACTGCACCCTTACACACTGCATCCTGACACACTGCACCCTGACATACTGCCCCCTGACACACTGACCCCAGACTCATTGCCCCCTGACACAATGCCCTTTGACACACTGCCCCCCTGACACACTTCCCCAAATACACTGCCCCCTGACACTCTGCACCCTGACATACTGCCCCCTGATACACTGCACCTTGACACACTGCCTTCTGATACACTGCACCCTGCGACACTGCCCAGTGACACACTGCACACTGACACACTACACCCCCTGACACACTGCCCCCTGACACACGGCCGACTCATACACTACACCGTGACACACTGCCCCCTGACACACTGCACCCTGACACACTACACACTGACACACTGCCCCCGACACACTGACCCCCTGACACACTGCACACTGACACACTGACCCCTGACACACTGACCCCTGACACACTTGACTCCCTGACACACTGCCCTCTAACACACTGCCCCCTGACACACTGCACGCTGACACACTGCCCCTGACACACTGCCCCCTGACACGCTACTCCCTGACTCACAGACCCCGGACACACTGAACACTGACACACTGCCCCCTGTCACCCTGCACCCTGACACACTACACCCTAGCACACTGCCCCCGTTACACTGCACCCTGACACACTGAACCTCCTGACACACTGCCCCCTGACACACTGACCCCCTGACACACTGCCCCTGACACACTGACCCCCTGACACACTGCACACTGACATACTAACCCCTGACACACTGCCCAATGACACACTGCACTCCGACACACTGCCCCCATCACACTGCCCCCTGACACACTGCCCACTGACACACTGCCCCCATGATACACTGCACTCCGACACACTGCCCCCTGACACACTGCACCCCGACATACTGCCCCCCTGACACACTGCACCCTTACACACTGCATCCTGACACACTGCACCCTGACATACTGCCCCCTGACACACTGACCCCAGACTCATTGCCCCCTGACACACTGCCCCCTGACACAATGCCCTTTGACACACTGCCCCCCTGACACACTTCCCCAAATACACTGCCCCCTGACACTCTGCACCCTGACATACTGCCCCCTGATACACTGCACCTTGACACACTGCCTTCTGACACACTGCACCCTGCGACACTGCCCAGTGACACACTGCACACTGACACACTACACCCCCTGACACACTGCCCCCTGACACACGGCCGACTCATACACTACACCGTGACACACTGCCCCCTGACACACTGCACCCTGACACACTACACACTGACACACTGCCCCCGACACACTGACCCCCTGACACACTGCACACTGACACACTGAACCCTGACAAACTGACCCCCTGACACACTGCCCCCCTGACACACTTCTCCGGACACACTGCCCCCTGACACACTGCCCCCATGACACACTGCACCCCCTGACACACTGCACCCGGACATACTGCCCCCCCTGACACACTGCCCCCTGACACACTGCCCCCATGACACACTGCACCCCCTGACACACTACACCCTGACACACTGCCCCCACACACTCTGCACTCTGACACCTTGCCCCCTCACACACTACACCCTGACACACTGCCCCCTCACACATTACACCCTGACACACTGCCCCCTCACACATTACACCCTTATACACTGCCCCCTGACACACTGCCCCCTGACACACTGCACACTGACACACTGACCCCTGACACACTGCCCAATGAAACACTGCACTCCGACACACTGCCCCCGTCACACTGCCCCCTGACACACTGCATCCCCGACACATTACACCCTGACACACTGCACTCTGATACACTGCCCCCTGACACACTGCCCCCTGACACACTGCACACTGACACACTGACCCCGACACACTGACCCCCTGACACACTGCACACTGACACACTGGCACCTGACAAACTGAACCCCTGACACACTGCACACTGACACACTGCCCCTGACACACTGCACCCTTATACACTGCCCCCGACACACTGACCCCCTGACACACTTCTCCGGACACACTGACCCCTGACACCCTGCCCAATGACATACTGCACCCTGACACACTGCCCCCTGACACACTTCACTCCGACACACTGCCCCCATCACACTGTCCCCTGACACACTGCACCCTGACACACTGAACCCCCTGACACACTGCATACTGACACACTGACCCCTGACACACTGCCCCCTGACACACTGCACTCCGTCACACTGCCCCCGTCACACGGCCCCCGACACACTGCACGCCCTGCACACTGTGCTCTGATACACTGCCTCCTGACACACTGCACACTGACACACTGACCCCTGACACACTGACCCCTGACACACTTGACTCCCTGACACACTGCCCTCTAACACACTGCCCCCTGACACACTGCACGCTGACACACTGCCCCTGACACACTGCCCCCTGACACGCTACTCCCTGACTCACAGACCCCGGACACACTGAACACTGACACACTGCCCCCTGTCACCATGCACCCTGACACACTACACCCTAGCACACTGCCCCCGTTACACTGCACCCTGACACACTGAACCTCCTGACACACTGCACCCTGGCACACTGCCCCCTGACACACTGACCCCCTGACACACTGCCCCTGACACACTGACCCCCTGACACACTGCACACTGACATACTAACCCCTGACACACTGCCCAATGACACACTGCACTCCGACACACTGCCCCCATCACACTGCCCCCTGACACACTGCCCACTGACACACTGCCCCCATGATACACTGCACTCCGACACACTGCCCCCTGACACACTGCACCCCGACATACTGCCCCCCTGACACACTGCACCCTTACACACTGCATCCTGACACACTGCACCCTGACATACTGCCCCCTGACACACTGACCCCAGACTCATTGCCCCCTGACACAATGCCCTTTGACACACTGCCCCCCTGACACACTTCCCCAAATACACTGCCCCCTGACACTCTGCACCCTGACATACTGCCCCCTGATACACTGCACCTTGACACACTGCCTTCTGATACACTGCACCCTGCGACACTGCCCAGTGACACACTGCACACTGACACACTACACCCCCTGACACACTGCCCCCTGACACACGGCCGACTCATACACTACACCGTGACACACTGCCCCCTGACACACTGCACCCTGACACACTACACACTGACACACTGCCCCCGACACACTGACCCCCTGACACACTGCACACTGACACACTGACCCCTGACACACTGACCCCTGACACACTTGACTCCCTGACACACTGCCCTCTAACACACTGCCCCCTGACACACTGCACGCTGACACACTGCCCCTGACACACTGCCCCCTGACACGCTACTCCCTGACTCGCAGCCCCCGGACACACTGAACACTGACACACTGCCCCCTGTCACCCTGCACCCTGACACACTACACCCTAGCACACTGCCCCCGTTACACTGCACCCTGACACACTGAACCTCCTGACACACTGCACCCTGGCACACTGCCCCCTGACACACTGACCCCCTGACACACTGCCCCTGACACACTGACCCCCTGACACACTGCACACTGACATACTAACCCCTGACACACTGCCCAATGACACACTGCACTCCGACACACTGCCCCCATCACACTGCCCCCTGACACACTGCCCACTGACACACTGCCCCCATGATACACTGCACTCCGACACACTGCCCCCTGACACACTGCACCCCGACATACTGCCCCCCTGACACACTGCACCCTTACACACTGCATCCTGACACACTGCACCCTGACATACTGCCCCCTGACACACTGACCCCAGACTCATTGCCCCCTGACACACTGCCCCCTGACACAATGCCCTTTGACACACTGCCCCCCTGACACACTTCCCCAAATACACTGCCCCCTGACACTCTGCACCCTGACATACTGCCCCCTGATACACTGCACCTTGACACACTGCCTTCTGACACACTGCACCCTGCGACACTGCCCAGTGACACACTGCACACTGACACACTACACCCCCTGACACACTGCCCCCTGACACACGGCCGACTCATACACTACACCGTGACACACTGCCCCCTGACACACTGCACCCTGACACACTACACACTGACACACTGCCCCCGACACACTGACCCCCTGACACACTGCACACTGACACACTGAACCCTGACAAACTGACCCCCTGACACACTGCCCCCCTGACACACTTCTCCGGACAGACTGCCCCCTGACACACTGCCCCCATGACACACTGCACCCCCTGACACACTGCACCCGGACATACTGCCCCCCCGACACACTGCCCCCTGCCACACTGCCCCCATGACACACTGCACCCCCTGACACACTACACCCTGACACACTGCCCCCACACACACTGCACTCTGACACCTTGCCCCCTCACACACTACACCCTGACACACTGCCCCCTCACACATTACATCCTGACACACTGCCCCCTCACACATTACACCCTTATACACTGCCCCCTGACACACTGCACGCTGACACACTGCCCCTGACACACTGCCCCCTGACACGCTACTCCCTGACTCACAGACCCCGGACACACTGAACACTGACACACTGCCCCCTGTCACCCTGCACCCTGACACACTACACCCTAGCACACTGCCCCCGTTACACTGCACCCTGACACACTGAACCTCCTGACACACTGCACCCTGGCACACTGCCCCCTGACACACTGACCCCCTGACACACTGCCCCTGACACACTGACCCCCTGACACACTGCACACTGACATACTAACCCCTGACACACTGCCCAATGACACACTGCACTCCGACACACTGCCCCCATCACACTGCCCCCTGACACACTGCCCACTGACACACTGCCCCCATGATACACTGCACTCCGACACACTGCCCCCTGACACACTGCACCCCGACATACTGGCCCCCTGACACACTGCACCCTTACACACTGCATCCTGACACACTGCACCCTGACATACTGCCCCCTGACACACTGACCCCAGACTCATTGCCCCCTGACACAATGCCCTTTGACACACTGCCCCCCTGACACACTTCCCCAAATACACTGCCCCCTGACACTCTGCACCCTGACATACTGCCCCCTGATACACTGCACCTTGACACACTGCCTTCTGATACACTGCACCCTGCGACACTGCCCAGTGACACACTGCACACTGACACACTACACCCCCTGACACACTGCCCCCTGACACACGGCCGACTCATACACTACACCGTGACACACTGCCCCCTGACACACTGCACCCTGACACACTACACACTGACACACTGCCCCCGACACACTGACCCCCTGACACACTGCACACTGACACACTGACCCCTGACACACTGACCCCTGACACACTTGACTCCCTGACACACTGCCCTCTAACACACTGCCCCCTGACACACTGCACGCTGACACACTGCCCCTGACACACTGCCCCCTGACACGCTACTCCCTGACTCGCAGCCCCCGGACACACTGAACACTGACACACTGCCCCCTGTCACCCTGCACCCTGACACACTACACCCTAGCACACTGCCCCCGTTACACTGCACCCTGACACACTGAACCTCCTGACACACTGCACCCTGGCACACTGCCCCCTGACACACTGACCCCCTGACACACTGCCCCTGACACACTGACCCCCTGACACACTGCACACTGACATACTAACCCCTGACACACTGCCCAATGACACACTGCACTCCGACACACTGCCCCCATCACACTGCCCCCTGACACACTGCCCACTGACACACTGCCCCCATGATACACTGCACTCCGACACACTGCCCCCTGACACACTGCACCCCGACATACTGCCCCCCTGACACACTGCACCCTTACACACTGCATCCTGACACACTGCACCCTGACATACTGCCCCCTGACACACTGACCCCAGACTCATTGCCCCCTGACACACTGCCCCCTGACACAATGCCCTTTGACACACTGCCCCCCTGACACACTTCCCCAAATACACTGCCCCCTGACACTCTGCACCCTGACATACTGCCCCCTGATACACTGCACCTTGACACACTGCCTTCTGACACACTGCACCCTGCGACACTGCCCAGTGACACACTGCACACTGACACACTACACCCCCTGACACACTGCCCCCTGACACACGGCCGACTCATACACTACACCGTGACACACTGCCCCCTGACACACTGCACCCTGACACACTACACACTGACACACTGCCCCCGACACACTGACCCCCTGACACACTGCACACTGACACACTGAACCCTGACAAACTGACCCCCTGACACACTGCCCCCCTGACACACTTCTCCGGACACACTGCCCCCTGACACACTGCCCCCATGACACACTGCACCCCCTGACACACTGCACCCGGACATACTGCCCCCCCGACACACTGCCCCCTGCCACACTGCCCCCATGACACACTGCACCCCCTGACACACTACACCCTGACACACTGCCCCCACACACACTGCACTCTGACACCTTGCCCCCTCACACACTACACCCTGACACACTGCCCCCTCACACATTACACCCTGACACACTGCCCCCTCACACATTACACCCTTATACACTGCCCCCTGACACACTGCCCCCTGACACACTGCACACTGACACACTGACCCCTGACACACTGCCCAATGAAACACTGCACTCCGACACACTGCCCCCGTCACACTGCCCCCTGACACACTGCATCCCCGACACATTACACCCTGACACACTGCACTCTGATACACTGCCCCCTGACACACTGCCCCCTGACACACTGCACACTGACACACTGACCCCGACACACTGACCCCCTGACACACTGCACACTGACACACTGGCACCTGACAAACTGAACCCCTGACACACTGCACACTGACACACTGCCCCTGACACACTGCACCCTTATACACTGCCCCCGACACACTGACCCCCTGACACACTTCTCCGGACACACTGACCCCTGACACCCTGCCCAATGACATACTGCACCCTGACACACTGCCCCCTGACACACTTCACTCCGACACACTGCCCCCATCACACTGTCCCCTGACACACTGCACCCTGACACACTGCACACTGACATACTAACCCCTGACACACTGCCCAATGACACACTGCACTCCGACACACTGCCCCCATCACACTGCCCCCTGACACACTGCCCACTGACACACTGCCCCCATGATACACTGCACTCCGACACACTGCCCCCTGACACACTGCACCCCGACATACTGCCCCCCTGACACACTGCACCCTTACACACTGCATCCTGACACACTGCACCCTGACATACTGCCCCCTGACACACTGACCCCAGACTCATTGCCCCCTGACACAATGCCCTTTGACACACTGCCCCCCTGACACACTTCCCCAAATACACTGCCCCCTGACACTCTGCACCCTGACATACTGCCCCCTGATACACTGCACCTTGACACACTGCCTTCTGATACACTGCACCCTGCGACACTGCCCAGTGACACACTGCACACTGACACACTACACCCCCTGACACACTGCCCCCTGACACACGGCCGACTCATACACTACACCGTGACACACTGCCCCCTGACACACTGCACCCTGACACACTACACACTGACACACTGCCCCCGACACACTGACCCCCTGACACACTGCACACTGACACACTGACCCCTGACACACTGACCCCTGACACACTTGACTCCCTGACACACTGCCCTCTAACACACTGCCCCCTGACACACTGCACGCTGACACACTGCCCCTGACACACTGCCCCCTGACACGCTACTCCCTGACTCGCAGCCCCCGGACACACTGAACACTGACACACTGCCCCCTGTCACCCTGCACCCTGACACACTACACCCTAGCACACTGCCCCCGTTACACTGCACCCTGACACACTGAACCTCCTGACACACTGCACCCTGGCACACTGCCCCCTGACACACTGACCCCCTGACACACTGCCCCTGACACACTGACCCCCTGACACACTGCACACTGACATACTAACCCCTGACACACTGCCCAATGACACACTGCACTCCGACACACTGCCCCCATCACACTGCCCCCTGACACACTGCCCACTGACACACTGCCCCCATGATACACTGCACTCCGACACACTGCCCCCTGACACACTGCACCCCGACATACTGCCCCCCTGACACACTGCACCCTTACACACTGCATCCTGACACACTGCACCCTGACATACTGCCCCCTGACACACTGACCCCAGACTCATTGCCCCCTGACACACTGCCCCCTGACACAATGCCCTTTGACACACTGCCCCCCTGACACACTTCCCCAAATACACTGCCCCCTGACACTCTGCACCCTGACATACTGCCCCCTGATACACTGCACCTTGACACACTGCCTTCTGACACACTGCACCCTGCGACACTGCCCAGTGACACACTGCACACTGACACACTACACCCCCTGACACACTGCCCCCTGACACACGGCCGACTCATACACTACACCGTGACACACTGCCCCCTGACACACTGCACCCTGACACACTACACACTGACACACTGCCCCCGACACACTGACCCCCTGACACACTGCACACTGACACACTGAACCCTGACAAACTGACCCCCTGACACACTGCCCCCCTGACACACTTCTCCGGACAGACTGCCCCCTGACACACTGCCCCC
Source organism: Chiloscyllium punctatum (assembly GCF_047496795.1). NCBI lineage: Eukaryota > Metazoa > Chordata > Chondrichthyes > Orectolobiformes > Hemiscylliidae > Chiloscyllium > Chiloscyllium punctatum. The sequence continues at coordinate 98,649,688 of NC_092751.1, forward strand.
ATGACACACTGCACCCCCTGACACACTGCACCCGGACATACTGCCCCCCCGACACACTGCCCCCTGCCACACTGCCCCCATGACACACTGCACCCCCTGACACACTACACCCTGACACACTGCCCCCACACACACTGCACTCTGACACCTTGCCCCCTCACACACTACACCCTGACACACTGCCCCCTCACACATTACATCCTGACACACTGCCCCCTCACACATTACACCCTTATACACTGCCCCCTGACACACTGCACGCTGACACACTGCCCCTGACACACTGCCCCCTGACACGCTACTCCCTGACTCACAGACCCCGGACACACTGAACACTGACACACTGCCCCCTGTCACCCTGCACCCTGACACACTACACCCTAGCACACTGCCCCCGTTACACTGCACCCTGACACACTGAACCTCCTGACACACTGCACCCTGGCACACTGCCCCCTGACACACTGCCCCCCTGACACACTGCCCCTGACACACTGACCCCCTGACACACTGCACACTGACATACTAACCCCTGACACACTGCCCAATGACACACTGCACTCCGACACACTGCCCCCATCACACTGCCCCCTGACACACTGCCCACTGACACACTGCCCCCATGATACACTGCACTCCGACACACTGCCCCCTGACACACTGCACCCCGACATACTGGCCCCCTGACACACTGCACCCTTACACACTGCATCCTGACACACTGCACCCTGACATACTGCCCCCTGACACACTGACCCCAGACTCATTGCCCCCTGACACAATGCCCTTTGACACACTGCCCCCCTGACACACTTCCCCAAATACACTGCCCCCTGACACTCTGCACCCTGACATACTGCCCCCTGATACACTGCACCTTGACACACTGCCTTCTGATACACTGCACCCTGCGACACTGCCCAGTGACACACTGCACACTGACACACTACACCCCCTGACACACTGCCCCCTGACACACGGCCGACTCATACACTACACCGTGACACACTGCCCCCTGACACACTGCACCCTGACACACTACACACTGACACACTGCCCCCGACACACTGACCCCCTGACACACTGCACACTGACACACTGACCCCTGACACACTGACCCCTGACACACTTGACTCCCTGACACACTGCCCTCTAACACACTGCCCCCTGACACACTGCACGCTGACACACTGCCCCTGACACACTGCCCCCTGACACGCTACTCCCTGACTCGCAGCCCCCGGACACACTGAACACTGACACACTGCCCCCTGTCACCCTGCACCCTGACACACTACACCCTAGCACACTGCCCCCGTTACACTGCACCCTGACACACTGAACCTCCTGACACACTGCACCCTGGCACACTGCCCCCTGACACACTGACCCCCTGACACACTGCCCCTGACACACTGACCCCCTGACACACTGCACACTGACATACTAACCCCTGACACACTGCCCAATGACACACTGCACTCCGACACACTGCCCCCATCACACTGCCCCCTGACACACTGCCCACTGACACACTGCCCCCATGATACACTGCACTCCGACACACTGCCCCCTGACACACTGCACCCCGACATACTGCCCCCCTGACACACTGCACCCTTACACACTGCATCCTGACACACTGCACCCTGACATACTGCCCCCTGACACACTGACCCCAGACTCATTGCCCCCTGACACACTGCCCCCTGACACAATGCCCTTTGACACACTGCCCCCCTGACACACTTCCCCAAATACACTGCCCCCTGACACTCTGCACCCTGACATACTGCCCCCTGATACACTGCACCTTGACACACTGCCTTCTGACACACTGCACCCTGCGACACTGCCCAGTGACACACTGCACACTGACACACTACACCCCCTGACACACTGCCCCCTGACACACGGCCGACTCATACACTACACCGTGACACACTGCCCCCTGACACACTGCACCCTGACACACTACACACTGACACACTGCCCCCGACACACTGACCCCCTGACACACTGCACACTGACACACTGAACCCTGACAAACTGACCCCCTGACACACTGCCCCCCTGACACACTTCTCCGGACACACTGCCCCCTGACACACTGCCCCCATGACACACTGCACCCCCTGACACACTGCACCCGGACATACTGCCCCCCCGACACACTGCCCCCTGCCACACTGCCCCCATGACACACTGCACCCCCTGACACACTACACCCTGACACACTGCCCCCACACACACTGCACTCTGACACCTTGCCCCCTCACACACTACACCCTGACACACTGCCCCCTCACACATTACACCCTGACACACTGCCCCCTCACACATTACACCCTTATACACTGCCCCCTGACACACTGCCCCCTGACACACTGCACACTGACACACTGACCCCTGACACACTGCCCAATGAAACACTGCACTCCGACACACTGCCCCCGTCACACTGCCCCCTGACACACTGCATCCCCGACACATTACACCCTGACACACTGCACTCTGATACACTGCCCCCTGACACACTGCCCCCTGACACACTGCACACTGACACACTGACCCCGACACACTGACCCCCTGACACACTGCACACTGACACACTGGCACCTGACAAACTGAACCCCTGACACACTGCACACTGACACACTGCCCCTGACACACTGCACCCTTATACACTGCCCCCGACACACTGACCCCCTGACACACTTCTCCGGACACACTGACCCCTGACACCCTGCCCAATGACATACTGCACCCTGACACACTGCCCCCTGACACACTTCACTCCGACACACTGCCCCCATCACACTGTCCCCTGACACACTGCACCCTGACACACTGAACCCCCTGACACACTGCATACTGACACACTGACCCCTGACACACTGCCCCCTGACACACTGCACTCCGTCACACTGCCCCCGTCACACGGCCCCCGACACACTGCACGCCCTGCACACTGTGCTCTGATACACTGCCTCCTGACACACTGCACACTGACACACTGACCCCTGACACACTGCCCCCTGACACACTTGACTCCCTGACACACTGCCCTCTAACACACTGCCCCCTGACACACTGCACGCTGACACACTGCCCCTGACACACTGCCCCCTGACACGCTACTCCCTGACTCGCAGCCCCCGGACACACTGAACACTGACACACTGCCCCCTGTCACCCTGCACCCTGACACACTACACCCTAGCACACTGCCCCCGTTACACTGCACCCTGACACACTGAACCTCCTGACACACTGCACCCTGGCACACTGCCCCCTGACACACTGACCCCCTGACACACTGCCCCTGACACACTGACCCCCTGACACACTGCACACTGACATACTAACCCCTGACACACTGCCCAATGACACACTGCACTCCGACACACTGCCCCCATCACACTGCCCCCTGACACACTGCCCACTGACACACTGCCCCCATGATACACTGCACTCCGACACACTGCCCCCTGACACACTGCACCCCGACATACTGCCCCCCTGACACACTGCACCCTTACACACTGCATCCTGACACACTGCACCCTGACATACTGCCCCCTGACACACTGACCCCAGACTCATTGCCCCCTGACACACTGCCCCCTGACACAATGCCCTTTGACACACTGCCCCCCTGACACACTTCCCCAAATACACTGCCCCCTGACACTCTGCACCCTGACAAACTGCCCCCTGATACACTGCACCTTGACACACTGCCTTCTGACACACTGCACCCTGCGACACTGCCCAGTGACACACTGCACACTGACACACTACACCCCCTGACACACTGCCCCCTGACACACGGCCGACTCATACACTACACCGTGACACACTGCCCCCTGACACACTGCACCCTGACACACTACACACTGACACACTGCCCCCGACACACTGACCCCCTGACACACTGCACACTGACACACTGAACCCTGACAAACTGACCCCCTGACACACTGCACACTGACACACTGCCCCCTGACACACTGCACCCTTATACATTGCCCCCTGACACACTGACCCCCTGACACACTGCACACTGACACACTGACCCCTGACACACTGCCCAATGACACACTGCATCCTGACACACTGCCCCCATCACACTGCCCCCTGACACACTGCATCCCCTGACACATTACACCCTGACACACTGCCCCCTGACACACTGTACTCTGATACACTGCCCCCTGACACACTGCACCCTTACACATTGCCCCCTGACACTGACCCCCTGACACACTGCATACTGACACACTGACCCCTGACACACTGCCCCCTGACACACTGCACTCCGACACACTGCCCCATCACACTGTCCCCTGACACACTGCACCCTGACACACTGAACCCCCTGACAAACTGCATACTGACACACTGACCCCTGACACACTGCATACTGATACACTGACCCCTGACACACTGCCCCCTGACACACTGCACTCCGACACACTGCCCCATCACACTGTCCCCTGACACACTGCACCCTGACACACTGAACCCCCTGACACACTGCATACTGACACACTGACCCCTGACACACTGCACCCTGACACACTGAACCCCCTGACAAACTGCATACTGACACACTGACCCCTGACACACTGCATACTGACACACTGACCCCTGACACACTGCCCCCTGACACACTGCACACAGACACACTGACCCCTGACACACTGCCCCCTGACACACTTGACCCCCTGAATCACTGCCCTCTAACACACTGTCCCCTGACACACTGACCCCTGACACACTGACCCCTGACACACTACTCCCTGACTCACAGACCCCGGACACACTGAACACTGACACACTGCCCCCTGTCACACTGCACCCTGACACACTACACCCTGGCACACTGCCCCCGTTACACTGCCCCCTGACACACTGCCCCTGACACACTAACCACTGACACACTGCCCAATGACACACTGCACTCCGACACACTGCCCCCATCACACTGCCCCCTGACACACTGCGCCCCCTGACACACTGAACCCCCTGACACACTGCATACTGACACACTGACCCCTGACACACTGCCCCCTGACACACTGCACTCCGTCACACTGCCCCCGTCACACGGCCCCCGACACACTGCACGCCCTGCACACTGTGCTCTGATACACTGCCTCCTGACACACTGCACACTGACACACTGACCCCTGACACACTGCCCCCTGACACACTTGACTCCCTGACACACTGCCCTCTAACACACTGCCCCCTGACACACTGCACGCTGACACACTGCCCCTGACACACTGCCCCCTGACACGCTACTCCCTGACTCGCAGCCCCCGGACACACTGAACACTGACACACTGCCCCCTGTCACCCTGCACCCTGACACACTACACCCTAGCACACTGCCCCCGTTACACTGCACCCTGACACACTGAACCTCCTGACACACTGCACCCTGGCACACTGCCCCCTGACACACTGACCCCCTGACACACTGCCCCTGACACACTGACCCCCTGACACACTGCACACTGACATACTAACCCCTGACACACTGCCCAATGACACACTGCACTCCGACACACTGCCCCCATCACACTGCCCCCTGACACACTGCCCACTGACACACTGCCCCCATGATACACTGCACTCCGACACACTGCCCCCTGACACACTGCACCCCGACATACTGCCCCCCTGACACACTGCACCCTTACACACTGCATCCTGACACACTGCACCCTGACATACTGCCCCCTGACACACTGACCCCAGACTCATTGCCCCCTGACACACTGCCCCCTGACACAATGCCCTTTGACACACTGCCCCCCTGACACACTTCCCCAAATACACTGCCCCCTGACACTCTGCACCCTGACATACTGCCCCCTGATACACTGCACCTTGACACACTGCCTTCTGACACACTGCACCCTGCGACACTGCCCAGTGACACACTGCACACTGACACACTACACCCCCTGACACACTGCCCCCTGACACACGGCCGACTCATACACTACACCGTGACACACTGCCCCCTGACACACTGCACCCTGACACACTACACACTGACACACTGCCCCCGACACACTGACCCCCTGACACACTGCACACTGACACACTGAACCCTGACAAACTGACCCCCTGACACACTGCACACTGACACACTGCCCCCTGACACACTGCACCCTTATACATTGCCCCCTGACACACTGACCCCCTGACACACTGCACACTGACACACTGACCCCTGACACACTGCCCAATGACACACTGCATCCTGACACACTGCCCCCATCACACTGCCCCCTGACACACTGCATCCCCTGACACATTACACCCTGACACACTGCCCCCTGACACACTGTACTCTGATACACTGCCCCCTGACACACTGCACCCTTACACATTGCCCCCTGACACTGACCCCCTGACACACTGCATACTGACACACTGACCCCTGACACACTGCCCCCTGACACACTGCACTCCGACACACTGCCCCATCACACTGTCCCCTGACACACTGCACCCTGACACACTGAACCCCCTGACAAACTGCATACTGACACACTGACCCCTGACACACTGCATACTGATACACTGACCCCTGACACACTGCCCCCTGACACACTGCACTCCGACACACTGCCCCATCACACTGTCCCCTGACACACTGCACCCTGACACACTGAACCCCCTGACACACTGCATACTGACACACTGACCCCTGACACACTGCACCCTGACACACTGAACCCCCTGACAAACTGCATACTGACACACTGACCCCTGACACACTGCATACTGACACACTGACCCCTGACACACTGCCCCCTGACACACTGCACACAGACACACTGACCCCTGACACACTGCCCCCTGACACACTTGACCCCCTGAATCACTGCCCTCTAACACACTGTCCCCTGACACACTGACCCCTGACACACTGACCCCTGACACACTACTCCCTGACTCACAGACCCCGGACACACTGAACACTGACACACTGCCCCCTGTCACACTGCACCCTGACACACTACACCCTGGCACACTGCCCCCGTTACACTGCCCCCTGACACACTGCCCCTGACACACTAACCACTGACACACTGCCCAATGACACACTGCACTCCGACACACTGCCCCCATCACACTGCCCCCTGACACACTGCGCCCCCTGACACACTGAACCCCCTGACACACTGCATACTGACACACTGACCCCTGACACACTGCCCCCTGACACACTGCACTCCGTCACACTGCCCCCGTCACACGGCCCCCGACACACTGCACGCCCTGCACACTGTGCTCTGATACACTGCCTCCTGACACACTGCACACTGACACACTGACCCCTGACACACTGACCCCTGACACACTTGACTCCCTGACACACTGCCCTCTAACACACTGCCCCCTGACACACTGCACGCTGACACACTGCCCCTGACACACTGCCCCCTGACACGCTACTCCCTGACTCGCAGCCCCCGGACACACTGAACACTGACACACTGCCCCCTGTCACCCTGCACCCTGACACACTACACCCTAGCACACTGCCCCCGTTACACTGCACCCTGACACACTGAACCTCCTGACACACTGCACCCTGGCACACTGCCCCCTGACACACTGACCCCCTGACACACTGCCCCTGACACACTGACCCCCTGACACACTGCACACTGACATACTAACCCCTGACACACTGCCCAATGACACACTGCACTCCGACACACTGCCCCCATCACACTGCCCCCTGACACACTGCCCACTGACACACTGCCCCCATGATACACTGCACTCCGACACACTGCCCCCTGACACACTGCACCCCGACATACTGCCCCCCTGACACACTGCACCCTTACACACTGCATCCTGACACACTGCACCCTGACATACTGCCCCCTGACACACTGACCCCAGACTCATTGCCCCCTGACACACTGCCCCCTGACACAATGCCCTTTGACACACTGCCCCCCTGACACACTTCCCCAAATACACTGCCCCCTGACACTCTGCACCCTGACATACTGCCCCCTGATACACTGCACCTTGACACACTGCCTTCTGACACACTGCACCCTGCGACACTGCCCAGTGACACACTGCACACTGACACACTACACCCCCTGACACACTGCCCCCTGACACACGGCCGACTCATACACTACACCGTGACACACTGCCCCCTGACACACTGCACCCTGACACACTACACACTGACACACTGCCCCCGACACACTGACCCCCTGACACACTGCACACTGACACACTGAACCCTGACAAACTGACCCCCTGACACACTGCACACTGACACACTGCCCCCTGACACACTGCACCCTTATACACTGCCCCCTGACACACTGACCCCCTGACACACTGCACACTGACACACTGACCCCTGACACACTGCCCAATGACACACTGCATCCTGACACATTGCCCCCATCACACTGCCCCCTGACACACTGCATCCCCTGACACATTACACCCTGACACACTGCCCCCTGACACACTGTACTCTGATACACTGCCCCCTGACACACTGCACCCTTACACATTGCCCCCTGACACTGACCCCTGACACACTGCATACTGACACACTGACCCCTGACACACTGCCCCCTGACACACTGCACTCCGACACACTGCCCCATCACACTGTCCCCTGACACACTGCACCCTGACACACTGAACCCCCTGACAAACTGCATACTGACACACTGACCCCTGACACACTGCATACTGATACACTGACCCCTGACACACTGCCCCCTGACACACTGCACTCCGACACACTGCCCCATCACACTGTCCCCTGACACACTGCACCCTGACACACTGAACCCCCTGACACACTGCATACTGACACACTGACCCCTGACACACTGCACCCTGACACACTGAACCCCCTGACAAACTGCATACTGACACACTGACCCCTGACACACTGCATACTGACACACTGACCCCTGACACACTGCCCCCTGACACACTGCACACAGACACACTGACCCCTGACACACTGCCCCCTGACACACTTGACCCCCTGAATCACTGCCCTCTAACACACTGTCCCCTGACACACTGACCCCTGACACACTGACCCCTGACACACTACTCCCTGACTCACAGACCCCGGACACACTGAACACTGACACACTGCCCCCTGTCACACTGCACCCTGACACACTACACCCTGGCACACTGCCCCCGTTACACTGCCCCCTGACACACTGCCCCTGACACACTAATCACTGACACACTGCCCAATGACACACTGCACTCCGACACACTGCCCCCATCACACTGCCCCCTGACACACTGCGCCCCCTGACACACTGCCCCCTGACACACTGCCCACTGACACACTGCCCCCTGACACACTTCTCAGGACACACTGCCCACTGACACACTGCCCCCATGATACACTGCACCCCCTGACACACTGCACCCTTACACACTGCATCCTGACACACTGACCCCCGACACACTGCCCACTGACACACTGCCCCCCTGACACACTTCTCTGGACACACTGCCCACTGACACACTGCCCCCATGACACACTGCCCTCTGACACACTGCCCCCCTGACACACTGCCCCCCTGACACACTGCCCCCTCACACATTACAACCCGACACACTGCCCTCTGACACACTGCCCCCATCACACTGCCCCCTGACACACTGCACCCTGACACACTCCCACCTGACACACTGCCCCCTGACACACTGCACCCTGACACACTCCCACCTGACATACTGCCCCCGAACACACTGTCCCCTGACTCCTTGCCCCCTGACACACTGCCCCCTGACACACTGCCCGCTGACACACTGCCCCCGACACACTGCACCCCCTGACACACTGCCCCCTGACACACTGCCCTCTGACACACTGCCCCTGACACACTACACCCTGACACACTGCACCCTGACACACTGCCCTCTGACACACTGCCCCTGACACACTGCCCAATGACACACTGCACCCTGACACACTGCCCCCTGACATACTGCCCCCTGACACACTGCCGCCATCACACCGCACCCCCTGACACACTGCACCCTGACATACTGCCCCCTGACACACTGCCCCCATGACACACTGACCTCTGACACACTGACTCCTGACACACAGCCCCCGACACACTGCCGACCGATACACTACACTCTGACACACTGCCCCTGACATACTGCCCCCTGACACACTATTCCCTGACACACTGCCCCCTGACACACTGCCCTCTGACTCACTGCCCCTGACACACTGCCCCCTGACACACTGCCCACTGACACACTGCACCCCTGACACACCTCTCCGGACACACTGCCCCCTGAGACACTGCCCACTGAGACACTGCCCCTTGACACCCTGCCCCCTTCACACTACACCCTGACACACTGCCCCCTGACACACTGCCCCCTGACACACTGCACACTGACACACTGACCCCTGACACACTGCCCCCTGACACACTTGACCCCCTGAATCACTGCCCTCTAACACACTGCCCCCTGACACACTGACCCCTGACACACTGACCCCTGACACACTGTCCCCTGACACACTACTCCCTGACTCACAGACCCCGGACACACTGAACACTGACACACTGCCCCCTGTCACACTGCACCCTGACACACTACACCCTGGCACACTGCCCCCGTTACACTGCCCCCTGACACACTGCCCCTGACACACTAACCACTGACACACTGCCCAATGACACACTGCACTCCGACACACTGCCCCCATCACACTGCCCCCTGACACACTGCGCCCCCTGACACACTGCCCCCTGACACACTGCCCACTGACACACTGCCCCCTGACACACTTCTCAGGACACACTGCCCACTGACACACTGCCCCCATGATACACTGCACCCCCTGACACACTGCACCCTTGCACACTGCATCCTGACACACTGACCCCCGACACACTGCCCACTGACACACTGCCCCCCTGACACACTTCTCTGGACACACTGCCCACTGACACACTGCCCCCATGACACACTGCCCTCTGACACACTGCACCCTGACACACTGCCCCCCTGACACACTGCCCCCTCACACATTACAACCCGACACACTGCCCTCTGACACACTGCCCCCATCACACTGCCCCCTGACACACTGCACCCTGACACACTCCCACCTGACACACTGCCCCCTGACACACTGCACCCTGACATACTGCCCCCTAACACACTGTCCCCTGACTCCTTGCCCCCTGACACACTGCCCCCTGACACACTGCCCGCTGACACACTGCCCCCGACACACTGCACCCCCTGACACACTGCCCCCTGACACACTGCCCTCTGACACACTGCCCCTGACACACTACACCCTGACACACTGCACCCTGACACACTGCCCTCTGACACACTGCCCCTAACACACTGCCCAATGACACACTGCACCCTGACACACTGCCCCCTGACATACTGCCCCCTGACACACTGCCACCATCACACCGCACCCCCTGACACACTGCACCCTGACATACTGCCCCCGACACACTGCCCCCATGACACATTGACCTCTGACACACTGACTCCTGACACACAGCCCCCGACACACTGCCGACCGATACACTACACTCTGACACACTGCCCCTGACATACTGCCCCCTGACACACTATTCCCTGACACACTGCCCCCTGACACACTGCCCTCTGACTCACTGCCCCTGACACACTGCCCCCTGACACACTGCCCACTGACACACTGCACCCCTGACACACCTCTCCGGACACACTGCCCCCTGAGACACTGCCCCCTGAGACACTGCCCCTTGACACCCTGCCCCCTTCACACTACACCCTGACACACTGCCCCCTGACACACTGCCCACTGACACACTGACCCCCTCACACACTGCCCACTGACACACTGCCCCCTGACACACTGCCCCCGTGACACACTGCACCCCCTCACACATTACAACCTGACACACTGCCCCCCGACACACTTCTCCGGACACACTGCCCTCTGACACACTGACCCTGACACACTGCCCCCATCACACTGCCCCCTGACCCACTGCACCCTGACACACTCCCACCTGACTCACTGCACCCTGACATACTGCCACCTAACACACTGTCCCCTGACTCCTTGCCCCCTGACACACTGCCCCCTGACACACTGCCCGCTGACACACTGCCCCCGACACACTGCACCCCCTGACACACTGCCCCCGTCACACTGCCCCCTGACACACTGAACCCCCTGACACACTGCACACTGACACACTGACCCCTGACACACTGCCCCCTGACACACTGACTCCCTGACACACTGCCCTCTGACACACTGCCCCCTGACACACTGCCCCCGACACACTGCACCCCCTGACACACTGCACCCTGACACACTGCCCTCTGACACACTGCACCCCCTGACACACTGACCCCTGACACACTGCCCCCTGACATACTGACCCCCTGACAAACACCCACTGACACACTGCACCCTTACACACTGCCCACTGACACACTGCCACCAGACACACTGCACCCTAACACGCTGCCCCCGACACACTGACCCCCTGACACACTGCACCCCTTGACACACTGCACCCTGACACATTCCCCCTGACACACTGCACCCCCTGACTTACTGTCCCCTGACTCCTTGTCCCCTGACACACTGCCCCCGACATACTGACCCCTGACTCATTGCCCCTGGACACACTACCCCCTGACACACTTCTCCGGACACACTGCCCCCTTACACACTTCCCCCAAGACACACTGCACCCTGACACACAACACCCCCTGACACACTGCACCCTGACACCCTGCCCCCTGACACACTGCATCCTGACATATTGCCCCCTGACACACTGACCCCTGACTCATTGACCCTGACACACCGCCCACTGACACACTGCCCGCTGACACACTGACCCCCTGACACACTGACCCCTGACACACTGCACACTGACACACTGCCCACTGACACACTGCCCCCCTGACACACTGACCCCCTAACCCACTGCCCACTGACACACTGCCCCCCTGACACATTGACCTCTGACACACTGACACCTGACACACAGCCCCCGACACACTGCCGACCGATACACTACACAGTGACACACTGCCCCTGACACACTGCCCCCTGACACACTATCCCCTGACTCACTGACCCCTGACACACTGCATCCTGACATACTGCCCCCTGACACACTGACCCCTGACTCATTGCCCCCTGACACACTGCCGACTGACACACTGCCCGCTGACACACTGACTCCCTGACACACTGCCCACTGACGCATTGCCCGCTGACACACTGGCCCCCAGACGCACTGACCCCTGACACACTACACACTGACACACTGCCCCCTGACACACTGCCCAATGACACACTGCACTCTGACACACTGACCCCCTGACACACTGACCCCTGACACACTGCCCCCATGACACATTGGCCTCTGACACACTGACTCCTGACACACTGCACACTGACACACTGCCCCCTGACACACTGCCCAATGACACACTGCACTCTGACACACTGACCCCCTGACACACTGACCCCTGACACACTGCCCCCATGACACACTGCGCTCTGACATACTGCCCCCTGATACACTGCACCTTGACACACTGCCTTCTGACACACTGCACCCTGCGACACTGCCCAGTGACACACTGCACACTGACACACTACACCCCCTGACACACTGCCCCCTGACACACGGCCGACTCATACACTACACCGTGACACACTGCCCCCTGACACACTGCACCCTGACACACTACACACTGACACACTGCCCCCGACACACTGACCCCCTGACACACTGCACACTGACACACTGCCCCCTGACACACTGCACCCTTATACATTGCCCCCTGACACACTGACCCCCTGACACACTGCACACTGACACACTGACCCCTGACACACTGCCCAATGACACACTGCATCCTGACACACTGCCCCCATCACACTGCCCCCTGACACACTGCATCCCCTGACACATTACACCCTGACACACTGCCCCCTGACACACTGTACTCTGATACACTGCCCCCTGACACACTGCACCCTTACACATTGCCCCCTGACACTGACCCCCTGACACACTGCATACTGACACACTGACCCCTGACACAATGCCCCCTGACACACTGCACTCCGACACACTGCCCCATCACACTGTCCCCTGACACACTGCACCCTGACACACTGAACCCCCTGACAAACTGCATACTGACACACTGACCCCCTGACACACTGCCCCCTGACATACTGACCCCCTGACACACTGCACCCCTGACACACTGCACCCCTGACACACGGCACTCTCACACACTCCCACCTGATACACTGCCCCCATCACACTGCCCCCTGACACACTGCCCTCTGACACACTGCCCCTGACACACTGACCCCTGACACACTGCCCCCTGACACACTGCCCCCCTGACACACTGACCCCTGACTCATTGCACCCTGACACACTGCCCCATCACACACTACACCCTGACACACTGCACCCTGAGACACTGTCCCCTGACACACTGCCACCTGACACACTGCACCCTGACACATTACAACCTGACACACTGCCCTCTGACACACTGCCCCTGACACACTGACCCCTGACACACTGCCCAATGACACACTGCACTCCGACAAACTGCCCCCATCACACTGTCCCCTGACACACTGCACCCTGACACACTGAACCCCCTGACAAACTGCATACTGACACACTGACCCCCTGACACACTGCCCCCTGACATACTGACCCCCTGACACACTGCACCCCTGACACACTGCACCCCTGACACACGGCACTCTCACACACTCCCACCTGATACACTGCCCCCATCACACTGCCCCCTGACACACTGCCCTCTGACACACTGCCCCTGACACACTGACCCCTGACACACTGCCCCCTGACACACTGCCCCCCTGACACACTGACCCCTGACTCATTGCACCCTGACACACTGCCCCATCACACACTACACCCTGACACACTGCACCCTGAGACACTGTCCCCTGACACACTGCCACCTGACACACTGCACCCTGACACATTACAACCTGACACACTGCCCTCTGACACACTGCCCCTGACACACTGACCCCTGACACACTGCCCAATGACACACTGCACTCCGACAAACTGCCCCCATCACACTGCCCCCTGACACACTGACCCCTGACACACTGCCCCCTGACACACTGACCCCTGACACACTGCCCCCTGACACACTGCACCCCTGACACACTGCACCCCTGACACACGGCACTCTCACACACTCCCACCTGATACACTGCCCCCATCACACTGCCCCCTGACACACTGCCCTCTGACACACTGCCCCTGACACACTGACCCCTGACACACTGCCCCCTGACACACTGCCCCCCTGACACACTGACCCCTGACTCATTGCACCCTGACACACTGCCCCATCACACACTACACCCTGACACACTGCACCCTGAGACACTGTCCCCTGACACACTGCCCCCTGACACACTGCACCCTGACACATTACAACCTGACACACTGCCCTCTGACACACTGCCCCTGACACACTGACCCCTGACACACTGCCCAATGACACACTGCACTCCGACAAACTGCCCCCATCACACTGCCCCCTGACACACTGCCCTCTGACACACTGCCCCTGACACACTAACCCCTGACACACTGCCCCCTGACACACTGCACCCCTGACACACTGACCCCTGACACACTGACCCCTGACTCATTGCACCCAGGCACAGTGCACCCTGACACCCTGCCCCCTCACACACTACACCCTGAGACACTGCCCCCTGACACACTGCCCCCTGACACACTGCCCTCTGACACACTGCCCCTGACACACTGACCCCTGACACACTGCCCAATGACACACTGCACTCCGACAAACTGCCCCCATCACACTGCCCCCTGACACACTGCCCTCTGACACACTGACCCCTGACACACTGCCTCCTGACACACTGCCCTCTGACGCACTGCCCCTGACACACTGCACCCCTGACACACTGCACCCCTGACACACGGCACTCTCACACACTCCCACCTGACACACTGTGCCCTGATTCTCTGCCTCCTGATACACTGCCACCTGACACACTGCCCCCTGACACACTGACTCCCTGACACACTGCCCCCTGACACACTGCCCCCTGACACACTGACTCCCTGACACACTGCCCCTTGACACACTGCACCCTGACACACTCCCCCTGACACACTGCACCCCCTGACACACTGTCCCCTGACTCCTTGTCCCCTGACACACTGCCCCCTGACACACTTCTCCAGACACACTGCCCCCTGACACACTGCCCCCATGACACACTGCACCCTGACACACTACACCCCCTGACACACTGCACCCTGACACACTGCATCCTGACATATTGCCCCCGGACACACTGACCCCTGACTCATTGACCCTGACACACCGCCCACTGACACACTGCCCGCTGACACACTGACCCCCTGACACACTGACCCCTGACACACTGCCCCCTGACACACTGCCCCCATGACACACTGCACCCTGACACACAACACCCCCTGACACACTGCACCCTGACACACTGCATCCTGACATATTGCCCCCGGACACACTGACCCCTGACTCATTGACCCTGACACACCGCCCACTGACACACTGCCCGCTGACACACTGACCCCCTGACACACTGACCCCTGACACACTGCCCCCTGACACACTGCCCCCATGACACACTGCACCCTGACACACAACACCCCCTGACACACTGCACCCTGACACACTGCATCCTGACATATTGCCCCCGGACACACTGACCCCTGACTCATTGACCCTAACACACCGCCCACTGACACACTGCCCGCTGACACACTGACCCCCTGACACACTGACCCCTGACACACTGCACACTGACCCACTGCCCACTGACACACTGCCCCCCTGACCCACTTCTCTGGACACACTGCCCCCTGACACACTGCCCCCTGACACACTGCCCTCTGACACACTGACTCCTGACACACAGCCCCCAACACACTGCCCCCATGACACACTGCCCTCTGACACACTGACTCCTGACACACAGCCCCCGACACACTGCCGACCGGTACACTACACCGTGACACACTGCCCGTGACTCACTGCCCCCCGACACACTGACCCCTGACTCAATGCACCCTCACACACTACACCCTGAGACACTGCCCCCTGACACACTGCCCCCCTGACACACTGACCCCTGACTCATTGCACCCTGACACACTGCCCCCTCACACACTACACCCTGACACACTGCACCCTGAGACACTGCCCCCTGACACACTGCCCCCTGACACACTGCTCCCTGAGACACTGCCCCCGACACACTGCCCCCTGACACACTGCCCCCTGACACACTGCTCCCTAAGACACTGCCCCCTGACACACTGCCCTCTGACACACTGCCCCTGACACACTGACCCCTGACACACTGCCCAATGACACACTGCACTCCGACAAACTGCCCCCATCACACTGCCCCCTGACACACTGCCCTCTGACACACTGACCCCTGACATACTGCCCCCTGACACACTGCACCCCTGACACACTGCACCCCTGACACACGGCACTCTCACACACTCCCACCTGATACACTGCCCCCATCACACTGCCCCCTGACACACTGCCCTCTGACACACTGCCCCTGACACACTGACCCCTGACACACTGCCCCCTGACACACTGCCCCCCTGACACACTGACCCCTGACTCATTGCACCCTGACACACTGCCCCATCACACACTACACCCTGACACACTGCACCCTGAGACACTGCCCCCTGACACACTGCCCCCTGACACACTGCTCCCTGAGACACTGCCCCCGACACACTGCCCCCTGACACACTGCCCCCATGACACACTGCACCCTGACACACTACACCCCCTGACACACTGCACCCTGACACACGGCATCCTGACATATTGCCCCCGGACACACTGACCCCTGACTCATTGACCCTAACACACCGCCCACTGACACACTGCCCGCTGACACACTGACCACCTGACACACTGACCCCTGACACACTGCACACTGACCCACTGCCCACAGACACACTGCCCCCCTGACCCACTTCTCTGGACACACTGCCCCCTGACACACTGCCCCCATGACACACTGCCCTCTGACACACTGACTCCTGACACACAGCCCCCAACACACTGCCCCCATGACACACTGCCCTCTGACACACTGACTCCTGACACACAGCCCCCGACACACTGCCGACCGGTACACTACACCGTGACACACTGCCCGTGACTCACTGCCCCCCGACACACTGACCCCTGACTCAATGCACCCTCACACACTACACCCTGAGACACTGCCCCCTGACACACTGCCCCCCTGACACACTGACCCCTGACTCATTGCACCCTGACACACTGCCCCCTCACACACTACACCCTGACACACTGCACCCTGACACACTGCATCCTGACATATTGCCCCCGGACACACTGACCCCTGACTTATTGACCCTAACACACCGCCCACTGACACACTGCCCGCTGACACACTGACCCCCTGACACACTGACCCCTGACACACTGCACACTGACCCACTGCCCACTGACACACTGCCCCCCTGACCCACTTCTCTGGACACACTGCCCCCTGACACACTGCCCCCATGACTCACTGCCCTCTGACACACTGACTCCTGACACACAGCCCCCAACACACTGCCCCCATGACACACTGCCCTCTGACACACTGACTCCTGACACACAGCCCCCGACACACTGCCGACCGGTACACTACACCGTGACACACTGTGCGTGACTCACTGCCCCCGACACACTGACCCCTGACACACTGCCCCCTGACACACTGCACTCCGACACACTGCCCCCGTCACACTGCCCCCTGACACACTGAACCCCCTGACACACTGTACACTGACACACTGACCCCTGACACACTGACCCCTGACACACTGACCCCCTGACACACTGCCCACTGACACACTACACCCTTACACACTGCACACTGACACACTGACCCCTGACACACTGCCCCCTGACACACTGCCGACCGATACACTATACCGTGACACACTGCCCCTGACACACTGCCCCCTGACTCACTGACCCCTGACACACTGACCACTGACACACTGCCCCCTGTCACACTGCACCCTGACACACTGAACCTCCTGACACACTGCACACTGGCACACTGCCCCCTGACACACTGCCTCCTGACACACTGCGCTCCCTCACACTGCCCCCGTCACACGGCCCCCTGACACACTGCCTCCTGACACACTGCGCTCCCTCACACTGCCCCCGTCACACGGCCCCCTGACACACTGCACCCTGACACACTGCCTCCTGACACACTACACCCCCTGACACACTGTGCCCTGACACACTGCCTCCTGACACACTACACCCCCTGACACACTGTGCCCTGATACACTGCCTCCTGACACACTGCCTCTGACACACTGACCACTGACACACTGCCCCCTGTCACACTGCACCCTGACACACTGAACCTCCTGACACACTGCACACTGGCACACTGCCCCCTGACACACTGCCTCCTGACACACTGCGCTCCCTCACACTGCCCCCGTCACACGGCCCCCTGACACACTGCCTCCTGACACACTGCGCTCCCTCACACTGCCCCCGTCACACGGCCCCCTGACACACTGCACCCTGACACACTGCCTCCTGACACACTACACCCCCTGACACACTGTGCCCTGACACACTGCCTCCTGACACACTACACCCCCTGACACACTGTGCCCTGATACACTGCCTCCTGACACACTGCCTCTGACACACTGCCCCCTGACACACTGCACCCTGACACACTGCCTCCTGACACACTACACCCCCTGACACACTGTGCCCTGACACACTGCCTCCTGACACACTACACCCCCTGACACACTGTGCCCTGACACACTGACCCCTGACACACTACTCCCCCTGACACACTGTGCCCTGATATACTGCCTCCTGACACACTGCCTCTGACACACTGCCCCCTGACACACTGACCCCCTGACACACTGCCCAATGACACACTGCACTCAGATACACTGCCCACTGACACACTGCACCCTTACACACTGCCCACTGACACACTGCCCCTTGACACACTGACCCCCTGACACACTGCCCTCTGACACACTGACACCTGACACACGGCCCCGACACACTGCCGACCGATACACTACACAGTGACACACTGCCCCTGACACACTGCCCCCTGACACACTATTCCCTGACTCACTGACCCCTGACACACTGCATCCTGACATACTGCCCCCTGACACATGACCCCTGACTCATTGCCCCCTGACACACTGCCCACTGACACACTGACCCCCTGACAGACTGCCCACTGACACACTGCCCCCTGACACACTGCCCCCATGACACACTGCCCCCTGACAAACTACACCCCCTGACACACTGTACACTGACACACTGACTCCCTGACACACTGCCCCCTGACACACTGCCCCCAAGACACACTGCACTCTGACACACAACACCCCCTGACACACTGCCCCCCCCAACACACTGCACCCTGACACCCTGCCCCCTGACACACTGCATCCTGACATATTGCCCCCTGACACACTGACCCCTGACTCATTGACCCTGACACACCGCCCACTGACACACTGCCCGCTGACACACTGACCCCCTGACACACTGACCCCTGACACACTGCACACTGACACACTGCCCACTGACACACTGCCCCCCTGACATACTGACCCCCTAACCCACTGCCCACTGACACACTGCCCCCCTGACACACTTCTCTGGACACACTGCCCCCTGACATACTGCCCCCATGACACACTGCCCTCTGACACACTGACACCTGACACACAGCCCCCGACACACTGCCGACCGATACACTACACAGTGACACACTGCCCCTGACACACTGCCCCCTGACACACTATTCCCTGACTCACTGACCCCTGACACACTGCATCCTGACATACTGCCCCCTGACACACTGACCCCTGACTCATTGCCCCCTGACACACTGCCGACTGACACACTGACCCCCTGACACACTGCCCACTGACGCACTGCCCGCTGACACACTGGCCCCCAGACGCACTAACCCCTGACACACTGCACACTGACACACTGCCCCCTGAAACACTGCCCAATGACACACTGCACTCTGACACACTGACCCCCTGACACACTGACCCCTGACACACTGCCCCCATGACACACTGCCCTCTGACACACTGACTCCTGACACACAGCCCCCGACACACTGCCGACCGGTACACTACACCGTGACACACTGCCCGTGACTCACTGCCCCCCGACACACTGACCCCTGACTCAATGCACCCTCACACACTACACCCTGAGACACTGCCCCCTGACCCACTGCCCCCCTCACACTGACCCCTGACTCATTGCACCCTGACACACTGCCCGCTCACACACTACACCCTGACACACTGCACCCTGAGACACTGCCCCCTGACACACTGCCCCCTGACACACTGCCCCCTGACACACTGCTCCCTGAGACACTGCCCCCTGACACACTGCCCCCTGACACACTGCTCCCTGAGACACTGCCCCCTGACACACTGCCCCCTGACACACTGCCCTCTGACACACTGCCCCTGACACACTGACCCCTGACACACTGCCCAATGACACACTGCACTCCGACAAACTGCCCCCATCACACTGCCCCCTGACACACTGCCCTCTGACACACTGACCCCTGACACACTGCCCCCTGACACACTGCACCCCTGACACACTGCACCCCTGACACACGGCACTCTCACACACTCCCACCTGATACACTGCCCCCTGACACACTGCCCTCTGACACACTGCCCCTGACACACTGACTCCCTGACACACTGCCCCCCTGACACACTGCCCCCTGACACACTGCACCCCTTGACACACTGCACCCTGACACACTCCCCCTGACACACTGCACCCCCTGACACACTGCAACCTGACATACTGCCCCCCTGACACACTTCTCCAGACACACTGCCCCCTGACACACTGCCCCCATGACACACTGCACCCTGACACACTACACCCCCTGACACACTGCACCCGGACACACTGCATCCTGACATATTGCCCCCGGACACACTGACCCCTGTCTCATTGACCCTGACACACCGCCCACTGACACACTGCCCGCTGACACACTGACCCCCTGACACACTGACCCCTGACACACTGCACACTGACCCACTGCCCACTGACACAATGCACCCCTGACACACGGCACTCTCACACACTCCCACCTGACACACTGTGCCCTGATTCACTGCCTCCTGACACACTGCCCTCTGACGCACTGCCCCTGACACACTGCACCCCTGACGCACTGCACCCCTGACACACGGCACTCTCACACTCTCCCACCTGACACACTGTGCCCTGATTCTCTGCCTCCTGATACACTGCCACCTGACACACTGCCCCCTGACACACTGACTCCCTGACACACTGCCCCCTGACACACTGCACCCCTTGACACACTGCACCCTGACACACTCCCCCTGACACACTGCACCCCCTGACACACTGTCCCCTGACTCCTTGTCCCCTGACACACTGCCCCCTGACACACTGACCCCCTGACACACTGACCCCTGACACACTGCACACTGACCCACTGCCCACTGACACACTGCCCCCCTGTCCCACTTCTCTGGACACACTGCCCCCTGACACACTGCCCCCATGACACACTGCCCTCTGACACACTGACTCCTGACACACAGCCCCCAACACACTGCCGACCGATTCACTACACTGTGACACACTGCCCCTGACACACTGCCCCC
This sequence comes from Chiloscyllium punctatum, assembly GCF_047496795.1. Lineage (NCBI taxonomy): Eukaryota > Metazoa > Chordata > Chondrichthyes > Orectolobiformes > Hemiscylliidae > Chiloscyllium > Chiloscyllium punctatum. The sequence goes on from NC_092751.1 coordinate 98,672,628, forward strand.
TGACACATTACTCACTGACTCACTGACCCCTGACACACTGCATCATGACATACTGCCCCCTGACACACTGACCCCTGACTCATTGCCCCCTGACACACTGCCCTCTGATACATTGCCCCCGACACACTGCCCCCTGACACACTACTCCCTGACTCACTGACCCCTGACACACTGCCCCCTGACACACTGCTCCCTGACACACTGCCCTTTGATACACTGTCCCCTGACACACTGCACTCTGATACACTGCCCCCTGACACACTGCCCCCTGACACACTGCCCTCTGACACACTGCCCCTGACACACTGACCCCTGACTCCTTGCCCCCTGACACACTGCCCCCTGACACACTGCCCTCTGACACACTGCCCTCTGACACACTGCCCCCGACACACTGCCGACCGATACCCTACACCGTGACACACTGCCCCTGACACACTGCCCCCTGACACACTGACCCCCTGACACACTGCCCTCTGACACACTGACACCTGACACACTGCCCCCCTGACACACTTCCGTGGACACACTGTCCCCTGACACACTGCCCCCTGACACACTGCACTCCGACACACTGCCCCCGTCACACTGCCCCCTGACACACTGAACCCCCTGACACACTGTACACTGACACACTGACCCCTGACACACTGCCCCCTGACACACTGCCGACCGATACACTATACCGTGACACACTGCCCCTGACACACTGTCCCCTGACTCACTGACCCCTGACAAACTGCATCCTGACACACTACTCCCTGACTCACTGACCCCTGACACACTGACCACTGACACACTGCCCCCTGTCACACTGCACCCTGACACACTGAACCTCCTGACACACTGCACACTGGCACACTGCCCCCTGACACACTGCCTCCTGACACACTGCGCTCCCTCACACTGCCCCCGTCACACGGCCCCCTGACACACTGCACCCACTGACACACCGCACCCTGACACACTGCCTCCTGACACACTACACCCCCTGACACACTGTGCCCTGATACACTGCCTCCTGACACACTGCCTCTGACACACTGCCCCCTGACACACTGACCCCCTGACACACTGCCCAATGACACACTGCACTCAGATACACTGCCTCCTGACACACTGCACCCATACACACTGCCCACTGACACACTGCCCCCTGACACACTGACCCCCTGACACACTGCCCTCTGACACACTGACACCTGACACACGGCCCCGACACACTGCCGACCGATACACTACACAGTGACACACTGCCCTTGACACACTGCCCCCTGACACACTATTCCCTGACTCACTGACCCCTGACACACTGCATCCTTACATACTGCCCCCTGACACACTGACCCCTGACTCATTGCCCCCTGACACACTGCCCACTGACACACTGCCCGCTGACACACTGGCCCCCAGACGCACTGCCCCCTGACACACTGCCCCCATGACACACTGCCCCCTGACAAACTACACCCCCTAACACACTGTACACTGACACACTGACTCCCTGACACACTGCCCTCTGACACACTGCTCCCTGACACACTGCACACTGACACACTGACAGCTGACACACTGCTCCCTGACACACTACTCCCCCTGGCACACTGTGCCCTGATACACTGCCTCCTGACACACTGCCTCTGACACACTGCACCCCCTGACAAACACCCACTGACACACTGCGCTCCGACACACTGCTCCCGTCACACTGCCTCCTGACACACTGGCCCTGACACACTGCACCCCTTGACACACGGCACCCTGACACACACTGCCTCCCTGACATACTGCCCCCGACACACTGCCGACCGATACACTACACCGTGACACACTGCCCCTCACACACTGCCTCCTGACACACTGCATCCTGACATACTGCCCCCTGACACACTGCCCCCTGACACACTACTCCCTGACACACTACTCCCTGACACACTGCACCCTGACTCATTGCCTCCTGACACATTGCCCCCTGACACACTGCCCTCTGACACACTGCCCCCCGACACACTTCTCCAGACACACTGCCCCCTGACACACTGCCCCCATGACACACTGCACCCCCTGACACACTGCACCCTGAGACACTGCCCCCTAACACACTCTCGCTGACACACATCCCCTTGACACACTGCCCCCTGACACACTTCCGCTAAAACACTGCCCCTGACACACTGCCCCCTGACACACTGCACTCTGATACACTGCCCCCTGACACACTGACCCCCTGACACACTGCCCCCTGACACACTGCACTCTGATACACTGCCCCCCGACACACTGACCCCCTGACACACTGACCCCCTGACACACTGCACTCTGACACACTGCCCCCCTGACACACTGACCCCTCACACATTACACCCTGACACACTGCCCCCTAACACACTCTCGCTAACACACATCCCCTTGACACACTGCCCCCTGACACACTTCCGCTAAAACACTGCCCCTGACACACTGCCCCCTGACACACTGCACTCTGATACACTGCCCCCTGACACACTGCACCCCCTGACACACTACACCCTGACACACTGCCCCTGACACATTGCTCCCAGACACACTACTCCCTGACAAACTGCTCCTGTCACACTGCCCCCTGACACACTGAATCCCCTGGCACACTGCCTCTGACACACTGCCCCCTGACACAATGACCCCTGACACACTGCCCCCTGACACACTGACCCCCTGACACACTGCCCACTGACACACTGCTCTCTTACACACTGCCCCCTGACACACTGCACACTGACACACTGACCCCTGACACACTGCCCCCTGACACACTGACCCCCTGACACACTGACCCCCTGACACACTGCCTCTGACAAGCTGCACACTGATACACTGACCCCTGACACACTGCCGCCTGACACACTGACCCCCTGACACACTGCCCCCTGACACACTGCTCCCCAACACATTGCCCCCTGACACACTGCCCCTGACACACTACACCCTAACACACTGCTCCCCTTACACACTGCCTACTGACACACTGCCCACTGACACACTACTCCCTGACACACTACTGCCTGACACACTGCACCCTGAAACACTGCCCCCTAACGCACTGTCCCCTGACCTACTCTCCCTGACACACTACACCCTGACACACTGCCCCCTGACACACTGCTCCCCTGACACATTGACCCCTCACACATTACACCCTGACACACTGCCCCCTAACACACTCTCGCTGACACACATCCCATTGACACACTGCCCCCTGACACACTGCCCCCCTGACATACTGCCCCCTGACACACTGTGCCCTGATTCCTTGCCCCCTGACACACTGCCCTCTGACACACTGCACCCCCTGACGTACTGCCCACTGATACACTGACCCCTGACACACTGCCCCTTGACACACTGACACCCTGACACACTGCCCTCTGACACACTGACTCCTGACACACTGACCCCTGACACACTGCCGACCGATACACTACACCGTGACACACTGCCCCTCACACACTGCCCCCTGACACACTGCATCCTGACATACTGCCCCCTGACACACTGACCCCTGACACACTACTCCCTGACACACTGCACCCTGACTCATTGCCTCCTGACACATTGCCCCCGACACACTGCACCCTGACACACTGCCCCCTAACGCACTGTCCCCTGACCTACTCTCCCTGACACACTATACCCTGACACACTGCCCCTGACACACTGCTCCCTTACACACTACACCCTGACACACTGCCCCCTGACACACTGCCCCCCTGACACACTGACCCCTCACACATTACACCCTGACACACTGCCCCCTAACACACTCTCGCTGACACACATTCCCTTGACACACTGCCCCCTGACACACTTCCGCTAACACACTGCCCCTGACACATTGCCCCCAGACACACTACTCCCTGACAAACCGCTCCTGTCACACTGCCCCCTGACACACAGAATCCCCTGACACACTGCCTCTGACACACTGCCCCCTGACACACTGACCCCTGACACACTGCGCCCTGACACACTGGCCCCCTGACACACTGCCCCTGACACACTGCTCCCTTACACACTGCCCACTGACACACTGCCCCCCTGACACACTGCCCCCCCTGACACACTGCACCCTGACATACTGCCTCCCTGACACACTGCCCCCTGACACACTGCCCCCTGACACACTGCACCCTGACTCCCTGCCCCCTCACACACTACACCCTGACACACTGCCCTCTGACACACTGCCCCCCTGACACACTTCTCCAGACACACTGTCCCCTGACACACTGCCCCCATGACACACTGCATCCCCTGACACACTGCACCCTGACACACTGCCCCCTGACACACTGCTCCCCTGACACACTGACCCCTCACACATTACACCCTGACACACTGCCCCCTAACACACTCTCGCTGACACACATCCCATTGACACACTGCCCTCTGACACACTGCCCCCCTGACATACTGCCCCCTGACACACTGTGCCCTGATTCCTTGCCCCCTGACACACTACCCTCTGACACACTGCACCCCCTGACGTACTGCCCACTGATACACTGCACCCTTACACACTGCCCCTTGACACACTGACACCCTGACACACTGCCCTCTGACACACTGAGTCCTGACACACTGCCCCCGCCACACTGCCGACCGATACACTACACCGTGACACACTGCCCCTCACACACTGCCCCCTGACACACTGCATCCTGACATACTGCCCCTGACACACTGACCCCTGACACACTACTCCCTGACACACTGCACCCTGACTCATTCCCTCCTGACACATTGCCCCCTGACACACTGCCCCCCTGACACACTTCTCCAGACACACTGCCCCCTGACACACTGCCCCCATGACACACTGCACCCCCTGACACACTGCGCCCTGACACACTGCCCCCCAACGCACTGTCCCCTGACCTACTCTCCCTGACACACTATACCCTGACACACTGCCCCTGACATACTGCTCCCCTACACATTACACCCTGAGACACTGCCCCCTGACACACTGCCCCCCTGACACACTGACCCCTCACACATTACACCCTGACACACTGCCCCCAACACACTCTCACTGACACACATCCCCTTGACACACTGCCCCCTGACACACTTCCGCTAACACACTGCCCCTGACACATTGCCCCGACACACTACTCCCTGACAAACCGCTCCTGTCACACTGCCCCCTGACACACTGAATCCCCTGACACACTACCTCTGACACAATGCCCCCTGACACACTGACCCCTGACACACTGCCCCCTGACACACTGGCCCCCTGACACACTACACCCTGACACACTGCCCTCTGACACACTGCCCCCTGACACACTTGTCCAGACACACTGTCCCCTGACACACTGCCCCCATGACACACTGCATCCCCTGACACACTGCACCCTGACACACTGCCCCCTGACACACTGCTCCCCTGACACACTGACCCCTCACACATTGCCCCCTGACACACTGCACCCTGACACACTGCCCCCTGACACACTGGCCCCCTGACACACTGCCCCTGACACACTGCTCCCTTACACACTGCCCACTGACTTACTGCTCCCTTCCACACTACACCCTGAGACACTGCCCCCTGACACACTGCCCCCCTGACACACTGACCCCTCACACATTACACCCTGACACACTGCCCCCTAACACACTCTCACTGACACACATCCCCTTGACACACTGCCCCCTGACACACTTCCGCTAACACACTGCCCCTGACACATTGACCCCAGACACACTACTCCCTGACAAACCGCTCCTGTCACACTGCCCCCTGACACACTGAATCCCCTGACACACTGCCTCTGACACAATGCCCCCTGACACACTGACCCCTGACACACTGCCCCCTGACACACTGGCCCCCTGACACACTGCCCCTGACACACTGCTCCCTTACACACTGCCCACTGACACACTGCCCCCCTGACACACTGCACCCCCTGACACACTGCACCCTGACATACTGCCCCCCTGACACACTGCCCCCTGACACACTGCCCCCTGACACACTGCACCCTGACACCCTGCCCCCTCACACACTACACCCTGACACACTGCACCCTGACACACTGACCCCTGACACACTGACCCCCTGACACACTGCCGACTGACACACTGCACCCTTACACACTGCCCACTGACACACTGCCCCTTGACACACTGACCCCCTGACACACTGCCCTCTGACACACTGACTCCTGACACACTGCCCCGACACACTGCCGACCGATACACTACACCGTGACACACTGCACCCTGACATACTGCCCTCTGACACACTGCCCCTCTGACACACTTCTCCGGACACACTGCCCCCAGACACACTGCCCCCTGACACAATGAACCCCCTGACACACTGCACACTGACACACTGACGCCTGACATACTGCCCCCTGACACACTGACCCCCTGACACACTGCCCACTGACACACTGCACCTTTACACACTGCCCACTGACACACTGCCACCGGACACACTGCACACCGACACACTGCCCCCTGACACACTGACCCCTGTTACACTGCCCCCTGACACACTCCTCCACCTAGCACACTGTGCCCTGATACACTGCATCCTGAAACACTGCTTCTGACACACTGCACACTGACACACTGACCCCTGACACACTGCCCCCTGACACACTGACCCCCTGACACACTGCCTCCTGACCCACTGCCCCCCTGACACACTGCACTCCGACACACTGCCCCCTGACACACTGACCCCCTGACACACGGCACACTGACACACTGACCCCTGACACACTGCCCCCGACACACTGACCCCCTGACACACTGCCCCCTGACACACTACACCCTAACACACTGCTCCCCTTACACACTGCCTACTGACACACTGCCCACTGACACACTACTCCCTGACACACTACTCCCTGACACACTGCACCCTGACTCATTGCCACCTGACACATTGCCCCCTGACACACTGCCCCCTGACACACTGCACCCTGACACCCTGCCCCCTCACACACTACACCCTGACACACTGCACCCTGGCACACTGACCCCTGACACACTGACCCCCTGACACACTGCCGACTGACACACTGCACCCTTACACACTGCCCACTGACACACTGCCCCTTGACACACTGACCCCCTGACACACTGCCCTCTGACACACTGACTCCTGACACACTGCCCCGACACACTGCCGACCGATACACTACACCGTGACACACTGCACCCTGACATACTGCCCTCTGACACACTGCCCCTCTGACACACTTCTCCGGACACACTGCCCCCAGACACACTGCCCCCTGACACAATGAACCCCCTGACACACTGCACACTGACACACTGACGCTTGACATACTGCCCCCTGACACACTGACCCCCTGACACACGGCACACTGACACACTGACCCCTGACACACTGCCCCCGACACACTGACCCCCTGACACACTGCCCCCGACACACTACACCCTAACACACTGCTCCCCTTACACACTGCCTACTGACACACTGCCCACTGACACACTACTCCCTGACACACTACTCCCTGACACACTGCACCCTGACTCATTGCCTCCTGACACATTGCCCCCTGACACACTGCCCCCCTGACACACTTCTCCAGACACACTGCCCCCTGACACACTGCCCCCATGACACACTGCACCCCCTGACACACTGCACCCTGACACACTGCCCCCCAACGCACTGTCCCCTGACCTACTCTCCCTGACACACTATACCCTGACACACTGCCCCTGACATACTGCTCCCTTCCACACTACACCCTGACACACTGCCCCCTGACACACTGCCCCCCTGACACACTGACCCCTCACACATTACACCCTGACACACTGCCCCCTAACACACTCTCACTGACACACATCCCCTTGACACACTGCCCCCTGACACACTTCCGCTAACACACTGCCCCTGACACATTGCCCCCAGACACACTACTCCCTGACAAACCGCTCCTGTCACACTGCCCCCTGACACACTGAATCCCCTGACACACTGCCTCTGACACAATGCCCCCTGACACACTGACCCCTGACACACTGCCCCCTGACACACTGGCCCCCTGACACACTGCCCCTGACACACTGCTCCCTTACACACTGCCCACTGACACACTGCCCCCCTGACACACTGCACCCCCTGACACACTGCACCCTGACATACTGCCCCCCTGACACACTGCCCCCTGACACACTGCCCCCTGACACACTGCACCCTGACACCCTGCCCCCTCACACACTACACCCTGACACACTGCACCCTGACACACTGACCCCTGACACACTGACCCCCTGACACACTGCCGACTGACACACTGCACCCTTACACACTGCCCACTGACACACTGCCCCTTGACACACTGACCCCCTGACACACTGCCCTCTGACTCACTGACTCCTGACACACTGCCCCGACACACTGCCGACCGATACACTACACCGTGACACACTGCACCCTGACATACTGCCCTCTGACACACTGCCCCTCTGACACACTTCTCCGGACACACTGCCCCCAGACACACTGCCCCCTGACACAATGAACCCCCTGACACACTGCACACTGACACACTGACGCCTGACATACTGCCCCCTGACACACTGACCCCCTGACACACTGCCCACTGACACACTGCACCTTTACACACTGCCCACTGACACACTGCCACCGGACACACTGCACACCGACACACTGCCCCCTGACACACTGACCCCTGTTACACTGCCCCCTGACACACTACTCCACCTAGCACACTGTGCCCTGATACACTGCATCCTGACACACTGCTTCTGACACACTGCACACTGACACACTGACCCCTGACACACTGCCCCCTGACACACTGACCCCCTGACACACTGCCCCCTGACACACTGCCCCCCTGACACACTGCACTCCAACACACTGCCCCCTGACACACTGACCCCCTGACACACGGCACACTGACACACTGACCCCTGACACACTGCCCCCGACACACTGACCCCCTGACACACTGCCCCCGACACACTACACCCTAACACACTGCTCCCCTTACACACTGCCTACTGACACACTGCCCACTGACACACTACTCCCTGACACACTACTCCCTGACACACTGCACCCTGACTCATTGCCTCCTGACACATTGCCCCCTGACACACTGCCCTCTGACACACTGCCCCCCTGACACACTTCTCCAGACACACTGTCCCCTGACACACTGCCCCCATGACACACTGCATCCCATGACACACTGCACCCTGAGACACTGCCCCCTAACGCACTGTCCCCTGACCTACTCTCCCTGACACACTACACCCTGACACACTGCCCCTGACACACTGCTCCCTGACACACTACACCCTGACACACTGCCCCCTGACACACTGCTCCCCTGACACACTGACCCCTAACACATTACACCCTGACACACTACCCCCTAACACACTCTCGCTGACACACATCCAATTGACACACTGCACCCTGAGACACTGCCCCCTAACGCACTGTCCCCTGACACACTCTCCCTGACACACTACACCCTGACACACTGCCCCTTACACACTGCTCCCTGACACACTGCTCCCCTGACACACTGACCCCTTACACATTACACCCTGACACACTGCCCCCTAACACACTCTCGCTGACACACATCCCATTGACACACTGCACCCTGACACACTGCCCCCCTGACATACTGCCCCCTGACACACTGACACCTGACACACTACTCCCTGACACACTGCACCCTGACTCATTGCCTCCTGACACATTGCCCCCTGACACACTGCCCCCCCTGACACACTTCTCCAGACACACTGCCCCCTGACACACTGCCCCCATGACACACTGCACCCCCTGACACACTGCACCCTGACACACTGCCCCCCAACGCACTGTCCCCTGACCTACTCTCCCTGACACACTATACCCTGACACACTGCCCCTGACATACTGCTCCCTTACACACTACACCCTGACACACTGCCCCCGACACACTGCCCCCCTGACACACTGACCCCTCACACATTACACCCTGACACACTGCCCCCTAACACACTCTCGCTGACACACATCCCCTTGACACACTGCCCCCTGACACACTTCCGTTAACACACTGCCCCTGACACATTGCCCCCAGACACACTACTCCCTGACAAACCGCTCCTGTAACACTGCCCCCTGACACACTGAATCCCCTGACACACTGCCTCTGACACAATGCCCCCTGACACACTGACCCCTGACACACTGCCCCCTGACACACTGGCCCCCTGACACACTGCCCCTGACACACTGCTCCCTTACACACTGCCCACTGACACACTGCCCCCCTGACACACTGCACCCCCTGACACACTGCACCCTGATATACTGCCCCCCTGACACACTGCCCCCTGACACACTGCCCCTGACACACTGCTCCCTTACACACTGCCCACTGACACACTGCCCCCCTGACACACTGCACCTCCTGACACACTGCACCCTGATATACTGCCCCCCTGACACACTGACTCCTGACACACTGCCCCCGACACACTGCCGACCGATACACTACACCGTGACACACTGCCCCTCACACACTGCCCCCTGACACACTGCATCCTGACATACTGTCCCCTGACACACTGACCCCTGACACACTACTCCCTGACACACTGCACCCTGACTCATTGCCTCCAGACACATTGCCCCCTGACACAGTGCCCCCCGACACACTTCTCCAGACACACTGCACCCTGACACACTGCCCCCATGACACACTGCGCCCCCTGACACACTGCACCCTGACACACTGCCCCCTAACGCACTGTCCCCTGACCTACTCTCCCTGACACACTATACCCTGACACACTACACCCTGACACACTGCCCCCTGACACACTGTGACCCTGACACACTGACCCCTCACACATTACACCCTGACACACTGCCCCCTAACACACTCTCGCTGACACACATCCCCTTGACACACTGCCCCTTGACACACTTCCGCTAACACACTGCCCCTGACACATTGCCCCCAGACACACTACTCCCTGACAAACCGCTCCTGTCACACTGCCCCCTGACACACTGACCCCTGACACACTGCGCCCTGACACACTGGCCCCCTGACACACTGCCCCTGACACACTGCTCCCTTACACACTGCCCACTGACACACTGCCCCCCTGACACACTGCACCCCCTGACACACTGCACCCTGACATACTGCCCCCCTGACACACTGCCCCTTGACACACTGCCCCCTGACACACTGCCCTCTGACACACTGCCCCCCTGACACACTACACCCTGACACACTGCACCCTGACACACTGCACCCTGACACACTGACCCCCTGACACACGGCCGACCGATACACTACACCGTGACACACTGCCCACTGACACACTGCCCCTTGACACACTGACCCCCTGACACACTGCCCTCTGACACACTGACTCCTGACACACTGCCCCGACACACTGCCGACCGATACACTACACCGTGACACACTGCACCCTGACATACTGCCCTCTGACACACTGCCCCTCTGACACACTTCTCCGGACACACTGCCCCCAGACACACTGCCCCCTGACACAATGAACCCCCTGACACACTGCACACTGACACACTGACGCTTGACATACTGCCCCCTGACACACTGACCCCCTGACACACTGCCCACTGACACACTGCACCTTTACACACTGCCCACTGACACACTGCCACCGGACACACTGCACACCGACACACTGCCCCCTGACACACTGACCCCTGTTACACTGCCCCCTGACACACTACTCCACCTAGCACACTGTGCCCTGATACACTGCATCCTGACACACTGCTTCTGACACACTGCACACTGACACACTGACCCCTGAGACACTGCCCCCTGACACACTGACCCCCTGACACACTGCCCCCTGACACACTGCCCCCCTGACACACTGCACTCCAACACACTGCCCCCTGACACACTGACCCCCTGACACACGGCACACTGACACACTGACCCCTGACACACTGCCCCCGACACACTGACCCCCTGACACACTGCCCCCGACACACTACACCCTAACACACTGCTCCCCTTACACACTGCCTACTGACACACTGCCCACTGACACACTACTCCCTGACACACTACTCCCTGACACACTGCACCCTGACTCATTGCCTCCTGACACATTGCCCCCTGACACACTGCCCCCCTGACACACTTCTCCAGACACACTGCCCCCTGACACACTGCCCCCATGACACACTGCACCCCCTGACACACTGCACCCTGACACACTGCCCCCCAACGCACTGTCCCCTGACCTACTCTCCCTGACACACTATACCCTGACACACTGCCCCTGACATACTGCTCCCTTCCACACTACACCCTGACACACTGCCCCCTGACACACTGCCCCCCTGACACACTGACCCCTCACACATTACACCCTGACACACTGCCCCCTAACACACTCTCACTGACACACATCCCCTTGACACACTGCCCCCTGACACACTTCCGCTAACACACTGCCCCTGACACATTGCCCCCAGACACACTACTCCCTGACAAACCGCTCCTGTCACACTGCCCCCTGACACACTGAATCCCCTGACACACTGCCTCTGACACAATGCCCCCTGACACACTGACCCCTGACACACTGCCCCCTGACACACTGGCCCCCTGACACACTGCCCCTGACACACTGCTCCCTTACACACTGCCCACTGACACACTGCCCCCCTGACACACTGCACCCCCTGACACACTGCACCCTGACATACTGCCCCCCTGACACACTGCCCCCTGACACACTGCCCCCTGACACCCTGCCCCCTCACACACTACACCCTGACACACTGCACCCTGACACACTGACCCCTGACACACTGACCCCCTGACACACTGCCGACTGACACACTGCACCCTTACACACTGCCCACTGACACACTGCCCCTTGACACACTGACCCCCTGACACACTGCCCTCTGACTCACTGACTCCTGACACACTGCCCCGACACACTGCCGACCGATACACTACACCGTGACACACTGCACCCTGACATACTGCCCTCTGACACACTGCCCCTCTGACACACTTCTCCGGACACACTGCCCCCAGACACACTGCCCCCTGACACAATGAACCCCCTGACACACTGCACACTGACACACTGACGCCTGACATACTGCCCCCTGACACACTGACCCCCTGACACACTGCCCACTGACACACTGCACCTTTACACACTGCCCACTGACACACTGCCACCGGACACACTGCACACCGACACACTGCCCCCTGACACACTGACCCCTGTTACACTGCCCCCTGACACACTACTCCACCTAGCACACTGTGCCCTGATACACTGCATCCTGACACACTGCTTCTGACACACTGCACACTGACACACTGACCCCTGACACACTGCCCCCTGACACACTGACCCCCTGACACACTGCCCCCTGACACACTGCCCCCCTGACACACTGCACTCCGACACACTGCCCCCTGACACACTGACCCCCTGACACACGGCACACTGACACACTGACCCCTGACACACTGCCCCCGACACACTGACCCCCTGACACACTGCCCCCGACACACTACACCCTAACACACTGCTCCCCTTACACACTGCCTACTGACACACTGCCCACTGACACACTACTCCCTGACACACTGCACCCTGACTCATTGCCTCCTGACACATTGCCCCCTGACACACTGCCCTCTGACACACTGCCCCCCTGACACACTTCTCCAGACACACTGTCCCCTGACACACTGCATCCCATGACACACTGCACCCTGAGACACTGCCCCCTAACGCACTGTCCCCTGACCTACTCTCCCTGACACACTACACCCTGACACACTGCCCCTGACACACTGCTCCCTGACACACTACACCCTGACACACTGCCCCCTGACACACTGCTCCCCTGACACACTGACCCCTAACACATTACACCCTGACACACTACCCCCTAACACACTCTCGCTGACACACATCCAATTGACACACTGCACCCTGAGACACTGCCCCCTAACGCACTGTCCCCTGACACACTCTCCCTGACACACTACACCCTGACACACTGCCCCTTACACACTGCTCCCTGACACACTGCTCCCCTGACACACTGACCCCTTACACATTACACCCTGACACACTGCCCCCTAACACACTCTCGCTGACACACATCCCATTGACACACTGCGCCCTGACACACTGCCCCCCTGACATACTGCCCCCTGACACACTGACACCTGACACACTACTCCCTGACACACTGCACCCTGACTCATTGCCTCCTGACACATTGCCCCCTGACACACTGCCCCCCCTGACACACTTCTCCAGACACACTGCCCCCTGACACACTGCCCCCATGACACACTGCACCCCCTGACACACTGCACCCTGACACACTGCCCCCCAACGCACTGTCCCCTGACCTACTCTCCCTGACACACTATACCCTGACACACTGCCCCTGACATACTGCTCCCTTACACACTACACCCTGACACACTGCCCCCGACACACTGCCCCCCTGACACACTGACCCCTCACACATTACACCCTGACACACTGCCCCCTAACACACTCTCGCTGACACACATCCCCTTGACACACTGCCCCCTGACACACTTCCGTTAACACACTGCCCCTGACACATTGCCCCCAGACACACTACTCCCTGACAAACCGCTCCTGTAACACTGCCCCCTGACACACTGAATCCCCTGACACACTGCCTCTGACACAATGCCCCCTGACACACTGACCCCTGACACACTGCCCCCTGACACACTGGCCCCCTGACACACTGCCCCTGACACACTGCTCCCTTACACACTGCCCACTGACACACTGCCCCCCTGACACACTGCACCCCCTGACACACTGCACCCTGATATACTGCCCCCCTGACACACTGCCCCCTGACACACTGCCCCTGACACACTGCTCCCTTACACACTGCCCACTGACACACTGCCCCCCTGACACACTGCACCTCCTGACACACTGCACCCTGATATACTGCCCCCCTGACACACTGACTCCTGACACACTGCCCCCGACACACTGCCGACCGATACACTACACCGTGACACACTGCCCCTCACACACTGCCCCCTGACACACTGCATCCTGACATACTGTCCCCTGACACACTGACCCCTGACACACTACTCCCTGACACACTGCACCCTGACTCATTGCCTCCAGACACATTGCCCCCTGACACAGTGCCCCCCGACACACTTCTCCAGACACACTGCACCCTGACACACTGCCCCCATGACACACTGCGCCCCCTGACACACTGCACCCTGACACACTGCCCCCTAACGCACTGTCCCCTGACCTACTCTCCCTGACACACTATACCCTGACACACTACACCCTGACACACTGCCCCCTGACACACTGTGACCCTGACACACTGACCCCTCACACATTACACCCTGACACACTGCCCCCTAACACACTCTCGCTGACACACATCCCCTTGACACACTGCCCCTTGACACACTTCCGCTAACACACTGCCCCTGACACATTGCCCCCAGACACACTACTCCCTGACAAACCGCTCCTGTCACACTGCCCCCTGACACACTGACCCCTGACACACTGCGCCCTGACACACTGGCCCCCTGACACACTGCCCCTGACACACTGCTCCCTTACACACTGCCCACTGACACACTGCCCCCCTGACACACTGCACCCCCTGACACACTGCACCCTGACATACTGCCCCCCTGACACACTGCCCCTTGACACACTGCCCCCTGACACACTGCCCTCTGACACACTGCCCCCCTGACACACTACACCCTGACACACTGCACCCTGACACACTGCACCCTGACACACTGACCCCCTGACACACGGCCGACCGATACACTACACCGTGACACACTGCCCACTGACACACTGCCCCTTGACACACTGACCCCCTGACACACTGCCCTCTGACACACTGACTCCTGACACACTGCCCCGACACACTGCCGACCGATACACTACACCGTGACACACTGCACCCTGACATACTGCCCTCTGACACACTGCCCCTCTGACACACTTCTCCGGACACACTGCCCCCAGACACACTGCCCCCTGACACAATGAACCCCCTGACACACTGCACACTGACACACTGACCCCTGACATACTGCCCCCTGACACACTGACCCCCTGACACACTGCCCACTGACACACTGCACCTTTACACACTGCCCACTGACACACTGCCACCGGACGCACTGCACTCCGACACACTGCCCCCTGACACACTGACCCCTGATACACTGCCCCCTGACACACTACTCCACCTAGCACACTGTGCCCTGATACACTGCATCCTGACACACTGCTTCTGACACACTGCACACTGACACACTGACCCCTGACACACTGCCCCCTGACACACTGACCCCCTGACACACTGCCCCCTGACACACTGCCCCCCTGACACACTGCACTCCGACACACTGCCCCCTGACACACTGACCCCCTGACACACGGCACACTGACACACTGACCCCTGACACACTGCCCCCTGACACACTGACCCCCTGACACACTGCCCCCTGACACACTGCTCCCCAACACATTGCCCCCTGACACACTGCCCCCGACACACTGCTCCCCTTACACACTGCCTACTGACACACTGCCCACTGACACACTACTCCCTGACACACTACTCCCTGACACACTGCACCCTGACTCATTGCCTCCAGACACATTGCCCCCTGACACACTGCCCTCTGACACACTGCCCCCCTGACACACTACGCCAGACACACTGCACCCTGAGACACTGCCCCCTAACGCACTGTCCCCTGACCTACTCTCCCTGACACACTACACCCTGACACACTGCCCCTGACACACTGCTCCCTGACACACTACACCCTGACACACTGCCCCCTGACACACTGCTCCCCTGACACACTGACCCCTCACACATTACACCCTGACACACTGCCCCCTAACACACTCTCGCTGACACACATCCCATTGACACACTGCCCCCTGACACACTGTGCCCTGATTCCTTGCCCCCTGACACACTGCCCTCTGACACACTCACCCCCTGACGTACTGCCCACTGATACACTGCATCCTTACACACTGCCCCTTGACACACTGACACCCTGACACACTGCCCTCTGACACACTGACTCCTGACACACTGACCCCTGACACACTGCCCACTGACACACTGCCCCCCAGACACACTGCACCCCCTGACGTACTGCCCACTGATACACTGACCCCTGACACACTGTCCCTTGACACACTGACACCCTGACACACTGCCCTCTGACACACTGACTCCTGACACACTGACCCCTGACACACTGCCGACCGATACACTACACCGTGACACACTGCCCCTCACACACTGCCCCCTGACACACTGCATACTGACATACTGCCCCCTGACACACTGACCCCTGACACACTACTGCCTGACACACTGCACCCTGACTCATTGCCTCCTGACACATTGCCCCCTGACACACTGCACCCTGACACACTGCCCCCTAACGCACTGTCCCCTGACCTACTCTACCTGACACACTGTACACTGACACACTGCCCCTGACACACTGCTCCCTTACACACTACACCCTGACACACTGCCCCCTGACACACTGCCCCCCTGACACACTGACCCCTCACACATTACACCCTGACACACTGCACCCTGACATACTGCCCCCCTGATACACTGCCCCTGACACACTGCCCCCCTGACACACTGACCCCTCACACATTACACCCTGACATACTGCCCCCTAACACACTCTCGCTGACACACATCCCCTTGACACACTGCCCCCTGACACACTTCCGCTAACACACTGCCCCTGACACATTGCCCCCAGACACACTACTCCCTGACAAATCGCTCCTGTCACACTGCCCCCTGATACACTGAATCCCCTGACACACTGCCTCTGACACACTGCCCCCTGACACACTGACCCCTGACACACTGCGCCCTGACACACTGGCCCCCTGACATACTGCCCCTGACACACTGCTCCCTTACACACTGCCCACTGACACACTGCCCTCTGACACACTGCACCCCCTGACACACTGCACCCTGACATACTGCCCCCCTGATACACTGCCCCTGACACACTGCCCCCCTGACACACTGACCCCTCACACATTACACCCTGACACACTGCCCCCTAACACACTCTCGCTGACACACATCCCCTTGACACACTGCCCCCTGACACACTTCCGCTAACACACTGCCCCTGACACATTGCCCCCAGTCACACTACTCCCTGACAAACCGCTCCTGTCACACTGCCCCCTGATACACTGAATCCCCTGACACACTGCCTCTGACACACTGCCCCCTGACACACTGACCCCTGACACACTGCGCCCTGACACACTGGCCCCCTGACATACTGCCCCTGACACACTGCTCCCTTACACACTGCCCACTGACACACTGCCCTCTGACACACTGCACCCCCTGACACACTGCACCCTGACATACTGCCCCCCTGATACACTGCCCCTGACACTCTGCCCCTGACACACTGCACCCTGACACCCTGCCCCCTCACACACTACACCCTGACACACTGCCCCCTGACACACTGCCCCCCTGACACACTGCACCCCCTGACGTACTGCCCACTGATACACTGACCCCTGACACACTGCCCCTTGACACACTGACACCCTGACACACTGCCCTCTGACACACTGACTCCTGACACACTGACCCCTGACACACTGCCGACCGATACACTACACCGTGACACACTGCCCCTCACACACTGCCCCCTGACACACTGCATCCTGACATACTGCCCCCTGACACACTGACCCCTGACGCACTACTCCCTGACACACTGCATCCTGACTCATTGCCTCCTGACACATTGCCCCCTGACACACTGCACCCTGACACACTGCCCCCTAACGCACTGTCCCCTGACCTACTCTCCCTGACACACTATACGCTGACACACTGCCCCTGACACACTGCTCCCTTACACACTACACCCTGACACACTGCCCCCTGACACACTGCCCCCCTGACACACTGACCCCTCACACATTACACCCTGACACACTGCCCCCTAACACACTCTCACTGACACACATCCCCTTGACACACTGCCCCCTGACACACTTCCGCTAACACACTGCTCCTGACACATTGCTCCCAGACACACTACTCCCTGACAAATCGCTCCTGTCACACTGCCCCCTGACACACTGAATCCCCTGACACACTGCCTCTGACACACTGCCCCCTGACACACTGACCCCTGACACACTGCTCCCTTACACACTGCCCACTGACACACTGCCCTCTGACACACTGCACCCCCTGACACACTGCACCCTGACATACTGCCCCCCTGATACACTGCCCCCTGACACACTGCCCCTGACACACTGCACCCTGACACCCTGCCCCCTCACACACTACACCCTGACACACTGCCCTCTGACACACTGCCCCCCTGACACACTTCTCCAGACACACTGTCCCCTGACACACTGCCCCCATGACACACTGCATCCCCTGACACACTGCACCCTGTGACACTGCCCCCTAACGCACTGTCCCCTGACCTACTCTCCCTGACACACTACACCCTGACACACTGCCCCCTGACACACTGCTCCCTGACACACTACACCCTGACACACTGCTCCCCTGACACACTGACCCCTCACACATTACACCCTGACACACTGACCCCCTAACACACTCTCGCTGACACACATCCCATTCACACAGTGCCCCATGACACACTGCCCCCCTGACATACTGCCCCCTGACACACTGACTCCTGACACACTACTCCCTGAAACACTGCACCCTGACTCATTGCCTCCAGACACATTGCCCCCTGACACAGTGCCCCCCTGACACACTTCTCCAGACACACTGCACCCTGACACACTGCCCCCATGACACACTGCGCCCCCTGACACACTGCACCCCCTGACGTACTGCCCACTGATACACTGCACCCTTACACACTGCCTCTTGACACACTGACACCCTGACACACTGCCCTCTGACACACTGACTCCTGACACACTGCCCCCGACACACTGCCGACCGATACACTACACCGTGACACACTGCCCCTCACACACTGCCCCCTGACACACTGCATCCTGACATACTGTCCCCTGACACACTGACCCCTGACACACTACTCCCTGACACACTGCACCCTGACTCATTGCCTCCAGACACATTGCCCCCTGACACAGTGCCCCCCTGACACACTTCTCCAGACACACTGCACCCTGACACACTGCCCCCATGACACACTGCGCCCCCTGACACACTGCACCCTGACACACTGCCCCCTAACGCACTGTCCCCTGACCTACTCTCCCTGACACACTATACCCTGACACACTACACCCTGACACACTGCCCCCTGACACACTGTGACCCTGACACACTGCACACTAACACACTGCACCCTGACACACTGCCCCCAGACACACTGACCCCCTGGCACACTGCCCTCTGACACACTGCCCCCTGACACACAGCACACTGACACATTGACCCCTGACACACTGCACTCCGACACACTGCCCCATCACACTGCCCCCTGACACACTGCACCCCCTGACACACTGCACCCTGACACACTGAGCCCTAACGCACTGCCCCCCGACACACTCTCCCTAACACACTGCCGCCTGACACACTTCCCCTAACACACTGCACTCTGACAGACGGCCCTCTGACACTCTGCCCCTAACACACTGCACACTAACACACTGCACCCTGACACACTGCACCGTGAAACACTGCCCTCTGACACACTGACCCCTGACACACTGCACACTGACACACTGACCCCTGACACACTGCACTCCGACACACTGCCTCCATCACACTGCCCCCTGACACACTGACCCCTGACACACTGTCCCCTGACACACTGCCGACTGATACATTTCACCGTGACACACTGCCCCTGACACACTGTCCCCTGACACACTACTCCCTGACTCACTCACCCCTGACACACTCACCCCTGACACACTGCCCCCATCACATTGCACCCTGACACACTACACCCCCTGCTACACTGCCCCCTGACACACCGACCCCTAACACACTGACACCAGACACACTGCGCTTCGTCACATTGCCCCCGTCACTGCCCCCTGACACACTACTCCCCCTGACACACTGTGCTCTGATACACTGCCTCCTGACACACTGCCTCTGACACACTGCCCCCTGACACACTGCACCCACTGACACACTGCACTCTGAGACACTGCCCCCTGACACACTGCACACTGACACACTGCACCCTTACACACTGCCCACTGACACACTGACCCCCTGACACACTCTCCACTGACACACTGCACCCTTACACACTGCCCACTGACACACTGCCCCCTGACACACTGCACTCTGATACACTGCCCCCTGACACAATGCCCTCTGACACACTGCCCCCGACACACTGCACACTGACACACTGCCCCTGTCACACTGCACACTGACACACTGATCCCCTGACACATTGCCCTCTGACACACTGCCCCCGACACACGGCACACTGACACACTGCCCCCTGACACACTGCACACTGACACACTGCCCCCTGACACACTGCACACTGACACATTGCCCTCTGACACACTGCCCCCGAAACACTGCACACTGACACACTGATCACTGACACACTGCCCCCTGACACACTGTCTCCTGACTCATTGCCCACTGACACACTGCCCCGTGACACACTTCACCCCCTGACACACTCTCCCTGACACACTGCCGCCTGACACACTTCCACTAACACACTGCACTCCAACACACTGCCCTCTGACACACTGCCCCCTGACACACTGCACTGTGACACACTGCCCTCTGACACACTGCCCCCTAACACACTCTCCCTGACACACTGCACACTGACACACTGCCCTCTGACACACTGCACCCTGACACACTGCACACTGACACACTGCACACTGACACACTGCCCCTGTCACACTGCACACTGACACACTGATCCCCTGACACATTGCCCTCTGACACACTGCCCCCGACACACGGCACACTGACACACTGCCCCCTGACACACTGCACACTGACACACTGCCCCCTGTCACACTGCACACTGACACATTGCCCTCTGACACACTGCCCCCGAAACACTGCACACTGACACACTGATCCCTGACACACTGCCCCCTGACACACTGTCCCCTGACTCATTGCCCACTGACACACTGCCCCGTGACACACTTCACCCCCTGACACACTCTCCCTGACATACTGCCGCCTGACACACTTCCACTAACACACTGCACTCCAACACACTGCCCTCTGACACACTGCCCCTGACACACTGCCCTCTGACACACTGCCCCCTAACACACTCTCCCTGACACACTGCACACTGACACACTGCCCTCTGACACACTGCACCCTGACACACTGGCCCCTGACTCATTGCCCTCTGACACACTGCCCTCTGACACACTGCACTCTGACACACTGACCCCGAACGCACTGCCCCCTGACACACTCTCCCTGACACACTGCCCCCTGAACACTTCCCCTAACACACTGCACTCCGACACTCTGCCCCTGACACACTGCACCCTGACACACTGACCCCCTGGCACACTGCCCTCTGACACACTGCCCCCTGACACACAGCACACTGACACATTGACCCCTGACACACTGCACTCCGACACACTGCCCCATCACACTGCCCCCTGACACACTGCACCCCCTGACACACTGCACCCTGACACACTGACCGCTAACGCACTGCCCCCCGACACACTCTCCCTAACACACTGCCGCCTGACACACTTCCCCTAACACACTGCACTCTGACAGACTGCCCTCTGACACTCTGCCCCTAACACATTGCACACTAACACACTGCACCCTGACACACTGCCCTCTGACACACTGACCCCTGACACACTGCACACTGACACACTGACCCCTGACACACTGCACTCCGACACACTGCCCCATCACACTGCCCCCTGACACACTGCACCCCCTGACACACTGCCCCCTGACACACTGCACCGTGAAACACTGCCCTCTGACACACTGACCCCTGACACACTGCACACTGACACACTGACCCCTGACACACTGCACTCCGACACACTGCCTCCATCACACTGCCCCCTGACACACTGACCCCTGACACACTGTCCCCTGACACACTGCCGACTGATACATTTCACCGTGACACACTGCCCCTGACACACTGTCCCCTGACACACTACTCCCTGACTCACTCACCCCTGACACACTCACCCCTGACACACTGCCCCCATCACATTGCACCCTGACACACTACACCCCCTGACACACTGCACCCTGACACACTACACCCTGACACACTGCCTCTGACACACTGCCCCCTGACACACTGCACCCACTGACACACTGCACTCTGAGACACTGCCCCCTGACACACTGACCCCCTGACACACTCTCCACTGACACACTGCACCCTTACACACTGCCCACTGACACACTGCCCCCTGACACACTGCACTCTGATACACTGCCCCCTGACACAATGCCCTCTGACACACTGCCCCCGACACACTGCACACTGACACACTGCACACTGACACACTGCCCCCTGACACACTGCACTGTGACACACTGCCCTCTGACACACTGCCCCCTAACACACTCTCCCTGACACACTGCACACTGACACACTGCCCTCTGACACACTGCCCTCTGACACACTGCACTCTGACACACTGACCCCGAACGCACTGCCCCCTGACACACTCTCCCTGACACACTGCCCCCTGAACACTTCCCCTAACACACTGCACTCCGACACTCTGCCCCTGACACACTGCACCCTGACACACTGCCCCCAGACACACTGACCCCCTGGCACACTGCCCTCTGACACACTGCCCCCTGAAACACAGCACACTGACACATTGACCCCTGACACACTGCACTCCGACACACTGCCCCATCACACTGCCCCCTGACACACTCCACCCCCTGACACACTGCACCCTGACACACTGACCCCTAACGCACTGCCCCCCGACACACTCTCCCTAACACACTGCCGCCTGACACACTTCCCCTAACACACTGCACTCTGACAGACTGCCCTCTGACACTCTGCCCCTAACACACTGCACACTAACACACTGCACCCTGACACACTGCCCTCTGACACACTGACCCCTGACACACTGCACACTGACACACTGACCCCTGACACACTGCACCCACTGACACACTGCACTCTGAGACACTGCCCCCTGACACACTGCACACTGACACACTGACCGTGACACACTGCCCCTAACACACTGCACACTAACACACTGCACCCTGACACACTGCCCCCTGACACACTGCACCGTGAAACACTGCCCTCTGACACACTGACCCCTGACACACTGCACACTGACACACTGACCCCTGACACACTGCACTCCGACACACTGCCCCATCACACTGCCCCCTGACACACTGCACCCCCTGACACACTGCCCCCTGACACAATGCACCGTGAAAAACTGCCCTCTGACACACTGACCCCTGACACACTGCACACTGACACACTGACCCCTGACACACTGCACTCCGACACACTGCCTCCATCACACTGCCCCCTGACACACTGACCCCTGACACACTGTCCCCTGACACACTGCCGACTGATACATTTCACCGTGACACACTGCCCCTGACACACTGTCCCCTGACACACTACTCCCTGACTCACTCACCCCTGACACACTCACCCCTGACACACTGCCCCCATCACATTGCACCCTGACACACTACACCCCCTGACACACTGCACCCTGACACACTACACCCTGACACACTGCCTCTGACACACTGCCCCCTGACACACTGCACCCACTGACACACTGCACTCTGAGACACTGCCCCCTGACACACTGCACACTGACACACTGACCGTGACACACTGCCCCCTGACACACTGACCCCCTGACACACTCTCCACTGACACACTGCACCCTTACACACTGCCCACTGACACACTGCCCCCTGACACACTGCACTCTGATACACTGCCCCCTGGCACAATGCCCTCTGACACACTGCCCCCGACACACTGCACACTGACACACTGCACACTGACACACTGCCCCTGTCACACTGCACACTGACACACTGATCCCCTGACACATTGCCCTCTGATACACTGCCCCCGACACACGGCACACTGACACACTGCCCCCTGACACACTGCACACTGACACACTGCCCCCTGTCACACTGCCCACTGACACACTGCCCCCTGACACACTGCACACTGACACATTGCCCTCTGACACACTGCCCCCGAAACACTGCACACTGACACACTGATCACTGACACACTGCCCCCTGACACACTGTCCCCTGACTCATTGCCCACTGACACACTGCCCCGTGACACACTTCACCCCCGGACACACTCTCCCTGACACACTGCCGCCTGACACACTTCCACTAACACACTGCACTCCAACACACTGCCCTCTGACACACTGCCCCTGACACACTGCCCCCTAACACACTGCACACTGACACACTGACCCCTGACACACTGCCGAACAATACACTACACCGTGACACACAGCCCCTGACACACTGCACACTGACACACTTCCCCTAACACAGTGCCCCCTGACACACTACACCCTGACACACTGCACCCTGACACACTGCCCCCTTACACACTACACACCCTGACACACTGCACCCTGAGACACTGCCCCCGAATGCACTACACCCTGACACACTGCCCCCTGCCACACTACACACTGACACACTGAACCCTGACACACTACCCCCTAACACACTACACACTGACACACTGCACCCTGACACACTGGATCCTGACACACTACACCCTGACACACTGCACCCTGACACACTGACCCCTAACGCACTGCCCCCCGACACACTCTCCCTAACACACTGCCGCCTGACACACTTCCCCTAACACACTGCACTCTGACAGACTGCCCTCTGACACTCTGCCCCTAACACACTGCACACTAACACACTGCACCCTGACACACTGCCCTCTGACACACTGACCCCTGACACACTGCACACTGACACACTGACCCCTGACACACTGCACTCCGACACACTGCCCCATCACACTGCCCCCTGACACACTGCACCCCCTGACACACTGCCCCCTGACACACTGCACCGTGAAACACTGCCCTCTGACACACTGACCCCTGACACACTGCACACTGAAACACTGACCCCTGACACACTGCACTCCGACACACTGCCTCCATCACACTTCCCCCTGACACACTGACCCCTGACACACTGTCCCCTGACACACTGCCGACTGATACATTTCACCGTGACACACTGCCCCTGACACACTGTCCCCTGACACACTACTCCCTGACTCACTCACCCCTGACACACTCACCCCTGACACACTGCCCCCATCACATTGCACCCTGACACACTACACCCCCTGACACACTGCCCCCTGACACACTACACCCTGACACACTGCCTCTGACACACTGCCCCCTGACACACTGCACACTGACACACTGACCGTGACACACTGCCCCCTGACACACTGACCCCCTGACACACTCTCCACTGACACACTGCACCCTTACACACTGCCCACTGACACACTGCCCCCTGACACACTGCACTCTGATACACTGCCCCCTGACACAATGCCCTCTGACACACTGCCCCCGACACACTGCACACTGACACACTGCACACTGACACACTGCCCCTGACACACTGCCCCCTGACACACTGCACTGTGACACACTGCCCTCTGACACACTGCCCCCTAACACACTCTCCCTGACACACTGCACACTGACACACTGCCCTCTGACACACTGCCCTCTGACACACTGCACTCTGACACACTGACCCCGAACGCACTGCCCCCTGACACACTCTCCCTGACACACTGCCCCCTGAACACTTCCCCTAACACACTGCACTCCGACACTGCCCCTGACACACTGCACCCTGACACACTGCCCCCAGACACACTGACCCCCTGGCACACTGCCCTCTGACACACTGCCCCCTGACACACAGCACACTGACACATTGACCCCTGACACACTGCACTCCGACACACTGCCCCATCACACTGCCCCCTGACACACTCCACCCCCTGACACACTGCACCCTGACACACTGAGCCCTAACGCACTGCCCCCCGACACACTCTCCCTAACACACTGCACTCTGACAGACTGCCCTCTGACACTCTGCCCCTAACACACTGCACACTAACACACTGCACCCTGACACACTGCCCCCTGACACACTGCACCGTGAAACACTGCCCTCTGACACACTGACCCCTGACACACTGCACACTGACACACTGACCCCTGACACACTGCACTCCGACACACTGCCCCATCACACTGCCCCCTGACACACTGCCCCCAGACACACTGACCCCTGACACACTGCCGACTGATACATTTCACCGTGACACACTGCCCCTGACACACTGTCCCCTGACACACTACTCCCTGACTCACTCACCCCTGACACACTCACCCCTGACACACTGCCCCCATCACATTGCACCCTGACACACTACACCCCCTGCTACACTGCCCCCTGACACACCGACCCCTAACACACTGACACCAGACACACTGCGCTTCGTCACATTGCCCCCGTCACTGCCCCCTGACACACTACTCCCCCTGACACACTGTGCTCTGATACACTGCCTCCTGACACACTGCCTCTGACACACTGCCCCCTGACACACTGCACCCACTGACACACTGCACTCTGAGACACTGCCCCCTGACACACTGCACACTGACACACTGACCCGTGACACACTGCCCCCTGACACACTGACCCCCTGACACACTCTCCACTGACACACTGCACCCTTACACACTGCCCACTGACACACTGCCCCCTGACACACTGCACTCTGATACACTGCCCCCTGACACAATGCCCTCTGACACACTGCCCCCGACACACTGCACACTGACACACTGCCCCTGTCACACTGCACACTGACACACTGATCCCCTGACACATTGCCCTCTGACACACTGCCCCCGACACACGGCACACTGACACACTGCCCCCTGACACACTGCACACTGACACACTGCCCCCTGACACACTGCACACTGACACATTGCCCTCTGACACACTGCCCCCGAAACACTGCACACTGACACACTGATCACTGACACACTGCCCCCTGACACACTGTCTCCTGACTCATTGCCCACTGACACACTGCCCCGTGACACACTTCACCCCCTGACACACTCTCCCTGACACACTGCCGCCTGACACACTTCCACTAACACACTGCACTCCAACACACTGCCCTCTGACACACTGCCCCCTGACACACTGCACTGTGACACACTGCCCTCTGACACACTGCCCCCTAACACACTCTCCCTGACACACTGCACACTGACACACTGCCCTCTGACACACTGCACCCTGACACACTGCACACTGACACACTGCACACTGACACACTGCCCCTGTCACACTGCACACTGACACACTGATCCCCTGACACATTGCCCTCTGACACACTGCCCCCGACACACGGCACACTGACACACTGCCCCCTGACACACTGCACACTGACACACTGCCCCCTGTCACACTGCACACTGACACATTGCCCTCTGACACACTGCCCCCGAAACACTGCACACTGACACACTGATCCCTGACACACTGCCCCCTGACACACTGTCCCCTGACTCATTGCCCACTGACACACTGCCCCGTGACACACTTCACCCCCTGACACACTCTCCCTGACATACTGCCGCCTGACACACTTCCACTAACACACTGCACTCCAACACACTGCCCTCTGACACACTGCCCCTGACACACTGCCCTCTGACACACTGCCCCCTAACACACTCTCCCTGACACACTGCACACTGACACACTGCCCTCTGACACACTGCACCCTGACACACTGGCCCCTGACTCATTGCCCTCTGACACACTGCCCTCTGACACACTGCACTCTGACACACTGACCCCGAACGCACTGCCCCCTGACACACTCTCCCTGACACACTGCCCCCTGAACACTTCCCCTAACACACTGCACTCCGACACTCTGCCCCTGACACACTGCACCCTGACACACTGACCCCCTGGCACACTGCCCTCTGACACACTGCCCCCTGACACACAGCACACTGACACATTGACCCCTGACACACTGCACTCCGACACACTGCCCCATCACACTGCCCCCTGACACACTGCACCCCCTAACGCACTGCCCCCCGACACACTCTCCCTAACACACTGCCGCCTGACACACTTCCCCTAACACACTGCACTCTGACAGACTGCCCTCTGACACTCTGCCCCTAACACATTGCACACTAACACACTGCACCCTGACACACTGCCCTCTGACACACTGACCCCTGACACACTGCACACTGACACACTGACCCCTGACACACTGCACTCCGACACACTGCCCCATCACACTGCCCCCTGACACACTGCACCCCCTGACACACTGCCCCCTGACACAATGCACCGTGAAAAACTGCCCTCTGACACACTGACCCCTGACACACTGCACACTGACACACTGACCCCTGACACACTGCACTCCGACACACTGCCTCCATCACACTGCCCCCTGACACACTGACCCCTGACACACTGTCCCCTGACACACTGCCGACTGATACATTTCACCGTGACACACTGCCCCTGACACACTGTCCCCTGACACACTACTCCCTGACTCACTCACCCCTGACACACTCACCCCTGACACACTGCCCCCATCACATTGCACCCTGACACACTACACCCCCTGACACACTGCACCCTGACACACTACACCCTGACACACTGCCTCTGACACACTGCCCCCTGACACACTGCACCCACTGACACACTGCACTCTGAGACACTGCCCCCTGACACACTGACCCCCTGACACACTCTCCACTGACACACTGCACCCTTACACACTGCCCACTGACACACTGCCCCCTGACACACTGCACTCTGATACACTGCCCCCTGACACAATGCCCTCTGACACACTGCCCCCGACACACTGCACACTGACACACTGCACACTGACACACTGCCCCCTGACACACTGCACTGTGACACACTGCCCTCTGACACACTGCCCCCTAACACACTCTCCCTGACACACTGCACACTGACACACTGCCCTCTGACACACTGCCCTCTGACACACTGCACTCTGACACACTGACCCCGAACGCACTGCCCCCTGACACACTCTCCCTGACACACTGCCCCCTGAACACTTCCCCTAACACACTGCACTCCGACACTCTGCCCCTGACACACTGCACCCTGACACACTGCCCCCAGACACACTGACCCCCTGGCACACTGCCCTCTGACACACTGCCCCCTGAAACACAGCACACTGACACATTGACCCCTGACACACTGCACTCCGACACACTGCCCCATCACACTGCCCCCTGACACACTCCACCCCCTGACACACTGCACCCTGACACACTGACCCCTAACGCACTGCCCCCCGACACACTCTCCCTAACACACTGCCGCCTGACACACTTCCCCTAACACACTGCACTCTGACAGACTGCCCTCTGACACTCTGCCCCTAACACACTGCACACTAACACACTGCACCCTGACACACTGCCCTCTGACACACTGACCCCTGACACACTGCACACTGACACACTGACCCCTGACACACTGCACCCACTGACACACTGCACTCTGAGACACTGCCCCCTGACACACTGCACACTGACACACTGACCGTGACACACTGCCCCTAACACACTGCACACTAACACACTGCACCCTGACACACTGCCCCCTGACACACTGCACCGTGAAACACTGCCCTCTGACACACTGACCCCTGACACACTGCACACTGACACACTGACCCCTGACACACTGCACTCCGACACACTGCCCCATCACACTGCCCCCTGACACACTGCACCCCCTGACACACTGCCCCCTGACACAATGCACCGTGAAAAGCTGCCCTCTGACACACTGACCCCTGACACACTGCACACTGACACACTGACCCCTGACACACTGCACTCCGACACACTGCCTCCATCACACTGCCCCCTGACACACTGACCCCTGACACACTGTCCCCTGACACACTGCCGACTGATACATTTCACCGTGACACACTGCCCCTGACACACTGTCCCCTGACACACTACTCCCTGACTCACTCACCCCTGACACACTCACCCCTGACACACTGCCCCCATCACATTGCACCCTGACACACTACACCCCCTGACACACTGCACCCTGACACACTACACCCTGACACACTGCCTCTGACACACTGCCCCCTGACACACTGCACCCACTGACACACTGCACTCTGAGACACTGCCCCCTGACACACTGCACACTGACACACTGACCGTGACACACTGCCCCCTGACACACTGACCCCCTGACACACTCTCCACTGACACACTGCACCCTTACACACTGCCCACTGACACACTGCCCCCTGACACACTGCACTCTGATACACTGCCCCCTGGCACAATGCCCTCTGACACACTGCCCCCGACACACTGCACACTGACACACTGCACACTGACACACTGCCCCTGTCACACTGCACACTGACACACTGATCCCCTGACACATTGCCCTCTGATACACTGCCCCCGACACACGGCACACTGACACACTGCCCCCTGACACACTGCACACTGACACACTGCCCCCTGTCACACTGCCCACTGACACACTGCCCCCTGACACACTGCACACTGACACATTGCCCTCTGACACACTGCCCCCGAAACACTGCACACTGACACACTGATCACTGACACACTGCCCCCTGACACACTGTCCCCTGACTCATTGCCCACTGACACACTGCCCCGTGACACACTTCACCCCCGGACACACTCTCCCTGACACACTGCCGCCTGACACACTTCCACTAACACACTGCACTCCAACACACTGCCCTCTGACACACTGCCCCTGACACACTGCCCCCTAACACACTGCACACTGACACACTGACCCCTGACACACTGCCGAACAATACACTACACCGTGACACACAGCCCCTGACACACTGCACACTGACACACTTCCCCTAACACAGTGCCCCCTGACACACTACACCCTGACACACTGCACCCTGACACACTGCCCCCTTACACACTACACACCCTGACACACTGCACCCTGAGACACTGCCCCCGAATGCACTACACCCTGACACACTGCCCCCTGCCACACTACACACTGACACACTGAACCCTGACACACTACCCCCTAACACACTACACACTGACACACTGCACCCTGACACACTGGATCCTGACACACTACACCCTGACACACTGCACCCTGACACACTGACCCCTAACGCACTGCCCCCCGACACACTCTCCCTAACACACTGCCGCCTGACACACTTCCCCTAACACACTGCACTCTGACAGACTGCCCTCTGACACTCTGCCCCTAACACATTGCACACTAACACACTGCACCCTGACACACTGCCCTCTGACACACTGACCCCTGACACACTGCACACTGACACACTGACCCCTGACACACTGCACTCCGACACACTGCCCCATCACACTGCCCCCTGACACACTGCACCCCCTGACACACTGCCCCCTGACACACTGCACCGTGAAACACTGCCCTCTGACACACTGACCCCTGACACACTGCACACTGAAACACTGACCCCTGACACACTGCACTCCGACACACTGCCTCCATCACACTTCCCCCTGACACACTGACCCCTGACACACTGTCCCCTGACACACTGCCGACTGATACATTTCACCGTGACACACTGCCCCTGACACACTGTCCCCTGACACACTACTCCCTGACTCACTCACCCCTGACACACTCACCCCTGACACACTGCCCCCATCACATTGCACCCTGACACACTACACCCCCTGACACACTGCCCCCTGACACACTACACCCTGACACACTGCCTCTGACACACTGCCCCCTGACACACTGCACACTGACACACTGACCGTGACACACTGCCCCCTGACACACTGACCCCCTGACACACTCTCCACTGACACACTGCACCCTTACACACTGCCCACTGACACACTGCCCCCTGACACACTGCACTCTGATACACTGCCCCCTGACACAATGCCCTCTGACACACTGCCCCCGACACACTGCACACTGACACACTGCACACTGACACACTGCACACTGACACACTGCCCTCTGACACACTGCCCTCTGACACACTGCACTCTGACACACTGACCCCGAACGCACTGCCCCCTGACACACTCTCCCTGACACACTGCCCCCTGAACACTTCCCCTAACACACTGCACTCCGACACTCTGCCCCTGACACACTGCACCCTGACACACTGCCCCCAGACACACTGACCCCCTGGCACACTGCCCTCTGACACACTGCCCCCTGAAACACAGCACACTGACACATTGACCCCTGACACACTGCACTCCGACACACTGCCCCATCACACTGCCCCCTGACACACTCCACCCCCTGACACACTGCACCCTGACACACTGACCCCTAACGCACTGCCCCCCGACACACTCTCCCTAACACACTGCCGCCTGACACACTTCCCCTAACACACTGCACTCTGACAGACTGCCCTCTGACACTCTGCCCCTAACACACTGCACACTAACACACTGCACCCTGACACACTGCCCTCTGACACACTGACCCCTGACACACTGCACACTGACACACTGACCCCTGACACACTGCACCCACTGACACACTGCACTCTGAGACACTGCCCCCTGACACACTGCACACTGACACACTGACCGTGACACACTGCCCCTAACACACTGCACACTAACACACTGCACCCTGACACAC
This sequence comes from Chiloscyllium punctatum, assembly GCF_047496795.1. Taxonomy (NCBI): domain Eukaryota; kingdom Metazoa; phylum Chordata; class Chondrichthyes; order Orectolobiformes; family Hemiscylliidae; genus Chiloscyllium; species Chiloscyllium punctatum. The sequence continues at coordinate 98,706,697 of NC_092751.1, forward strand.
TGCCCCCTGACACACTGCACCGTGAAACACTGCCCTCTGACACACTGACCCCTGACACACTGCACACTGACACACTGACCCCTGACACACTGCACTCCGACACACTGCCCCATCACACTGCCCCCTGACACACTGCACCCCCTGACACACTGCCCCCTGACACAATGCACCGTGAAAAACTGCCCTCTGACACACTGACCCCTGACACACTGCACACTGACACACTGACCCCTGACACACTGCACTCCGACACACTGCCTCCATCACACTGCCCCCTGACACACTGACCCCTGACACACTGTCCCCTGACACACTGCCGACTGATACATTTCACCGTGACACACTGCCCCTGACACACTGTCCCCTGACACACTACTCCCTGACTCACTCACCCCTGACACACTCACCCCTGACACACTGCCCCCATCACATTGCACCCTGACACACTACACCCCCTGACACACTGCACCCTGACACACTACACCCTGACACACTGCCTCTGACACACTGCCCCCTGACACACTGCACCCACTGACACACTGCACTCTGAGACACTGCCCCCTGACACACTGCACACTGACACACTGACCGTGACACACTGCCCCCTGACACACTGACCCCCTGACACACTCTCCACTGACACACTGCACCCTTACACACTGCCCACTGACACACTGCCCCCTGACACACTGCACTCTGATACACTGCCCCCTGGCACAATGCCCTCTGACACACTGCCCCCGACACACTGCACACTGACACACTGCACACTGACACACTGCCCCTGTCACACTGCACACTGACACACTGATCCCCTGACACATTGCCCTCTGATACACTGCCCCCGACACACGGCACACTGACACACTGCCCCCTGACACACTGCACACTGACACACTGCCCCCTGTCACACTGCCCACTGACACACTGCCCCCTGACACACTGCACACTGACACATTGCCCTCTGACACACTGCCCCCGAAACACTGCACACTGACACACTGATCACTGACACACTGCCCCCTGACACACTGTCCCCTGACTCATTGCCCACTGACACACTGCCCCGTGACACACTTCACCCCCGGACACACTCTCCCTGACACACTGCCGCCTGACACACTTCCACTAACACACTGCACTCCAACACACTGCCCTCTGACACACTGCCCCTGACACACTGCCCCCTAACACACTGCACACTGACACACTGACCCCTGACACACTGCCGAACAATACACTACACCGTGACACACAGCCCCTGACACACTGCACACTGACACACTTCCCCTAACACAGTGCCCCCTGACACACTACACCCTGACACACTGCACCCTGACACACTGCCCCCTTACACACTACACACCCTGACACACTGCACCCTGAGACACTGCCCCCGAATGCACTACACCCTGACACACTGCCCCCTGCCACACTACACACTGACACACTGAACCCTGACACACTACCCCCTAACACACTACACACTGACACACTGCACCCTGACACACTGGATCCTGACACACTACACCCTGACACACTGCACCCTGACACACTGACCCCTAACGCACTGCCCCCCGACACACTCTCCCTAACACACTGCCGCCTGACACACTTCCCCTAACACACTGCACTCTGACAGACTGCCCTCTGACACTCTGCCCCTAACACATTGCACACTAACACACTGCACCCTGACACACTGCCCTCTGACACACTGACCCCTGACACACTGCACACTGACACACTGACCCCTGACACACTGCACTCCGACACACTGCCCCATCACACTGCCCCCTGACACACTGCACCCCCTGACACACTGCCCCCTGACACACTGCACCGTGAAACACTGCCCTCTGACACACTGACCCCTGACACACTGCACACTGAAACACTGACCCCTGACACACTGCACTCCGACACACTGCCTCCATCACACTTCCCCCTGACACACTGACCCCTGACACACTGTCCCCTGACACACTGCCGACTGATACATTTCACCGTGACACACTGCCCCTGACACACTGTCCCCTGACACACTACTCCCTGACTCACTCACCCCTGACACACTCACCCCTGACACACTGCCCCCATCACATTGCACCCTGACACACTACACCCCCTGACACACTGCCCCCTGACACACTACACCCTGACACACTGCCTCTGACACACTGCCCCCTGACACACTGCACACTGACACACTGACCGTGACACACTGCCCCCTGACACACTGACCCCCTGACACACTCTCCACTGACACACTGCACCCTTACACACTGCCCACTGACACACTGCCCCCTGACACACTGCACTCTGATACACTGCCCCCTGACACAATGCCCTCTGACACACTGCCCCCGACACACTGCACACTGACACACTGCACACTGACACACTGCCCCTGACACACTGCCCCCTGACACACTGCACTGTGACACACTGCCCTCTGACACACTGCCCCCTAACACACTCTCCCTGACACACTGCACACTGACACACTGCCCTCTGACACACTGCCCTCTGACACACTGCACTCTGACACACTGACCCCGAACGCACTGCCCCCTGACACACTCTCCCTGACACACTGCCCCCTGAACACTTCCCCTAACACACTGCACTCCGACACTGCCCCTGACACACTGCACCCTGACACACTGCCCCCAGACACACTGACCCCCTGGCACACTGCCCTCTGACACACTGCCCCCTGACACACAGCACACTGACACATTAACCCCTGACACACTGCACTCCGACACACTGCCCCATCACACTGCCCCCTGACACACTGCACCCCCTGACACACTGCACCCTGACACACTGAGCCCTAACGCACTGCCCCCCGACACACTCTCCCTAACACACTGCCGCCTGACACACTTCCCCTAACACACTGCACTCTGACAGACGGCCCTCTGACACTCTGCCCCTAACACACTGCACACTAACACACTGCACCCTGACACACTGCACCGTGAAACACTGCCCTCTGACACACTGACCCCTGACACACTGCACACTGACACACTGACCCCTGACACACTGCACTCCGACACACTGCCTCCATCACACTGCCCCCTGACACACTGACCCCTGACACACTGTCCCCTGACACACTGCCGACTGATACATTTCACCGTGACACACTGCCCCTGACACACTGTCCCCTGACACACTACTCCCTGACTCACTCACCCCTGACACACTCACCCCTGACACACTGCCCCCATCACATTGCACCCTGACACACTACACCCCCTGCTACACTGCCCCCTGACACACCGACCCCTAACACACTGACACCAGACACACTGCGCTTCGTCACATTGCCCCCGTCACTGCCCCCTGACACACTACTCCCCCTGACACACTGTGCTCTGATACACTGCCTCCTGACACACTGCCTCTGACACACTGCCCCCTGACACACTGCACCCACTGACACACTGCACTCTGAGACACTGCCCCCTGACACACTGCACACTGACACACTGACCCGTGACACACTGCCCCCTGACACACTGACCCCCTGACACACTCTCCACTGACACACTGCACCCTTACACACTGCCCACTGACACACTGCCCCCTGACACACTGCACTCTGATACACTGCCCCCTGACACAATGCCCTCTGACACACTGCCCCCGACACACTGCACACTGACACACTGCCCCTGTCACACTGCACACTGACACACTGATCCCCTGACACATTGCCCTCTGACACACTGCCCCCGACACACGGCACACTGACACACTGCCCCCTGACACACTGCACACTGACACACTGCCCCCTGACACACTGCACACTGACACATTGCCCTCTGACACACTGCCCCCGAAACACTGCACACTGACACACTGATCACTGACACACTGCCCCCTGACACACTGTCTCCTGACTCATTGCCCACTGACACACTGCCCCGTGACACACTTCACCCCCTGACACACTCTCCCTGACACACTGCCGCCTGACACACTTCCACTAACACACTGCACTCCAACACACTGCCCTCTGACACACTGCCCCCTGACACACTGCACTGTGACACACTGCCCTCTGACACACTGCCCCCTAACACACTCTCCCTGACACACTGCACACTGACACACTGCCCTCTGACACACTGCACCCTGACACACTGCACACTGACACACTGCACACTGACACACTGCCCCTGTCACACTGCACACTGACACACTGATCCCCTGACACATTGCCCTCTGACACACTGCCCCCGACACACGGCACACTGACACACTGCCCCCTGACACACTGCACACTGACACACTGCCCCCTGTCACACTGCACACTGACACATTGCCCTCTGACACACTGCCCCCGAAACACTGCACACTGACACACTGATCCCTGACACACTGCCCCCTGACACACTGTCCCCTGACTCATTGCCCACTGACACACTGCCCCGTGACACACTTCACCCCCTGACACACTCTCCCTGACATACTGCCGCCTGACACACTTCCACTAACACACTGCACTCCAACACACTGCCCTCTGACACACTGCCCCTGACACACTGCCCTCTGACACACTGCCCCCTAACACACTCTCCCTGACACACTGCACACTGACACACTGCCCTCTGACACACTGCACCCTGACACACTGGCCCCTGACTCATTGCCCTCTGACACACTGCCCTCTGACACACTGCACTCTGACACACTGACCCCGAACGCACTGCCCCCTGACACACTCTCCCTGACACACTGCCCCCTGAACACTTCCCCTAACACACTGCACTCCGACACTCTGCCCCTGACACACTGCACCCTGACACACTGACCCCCTGGCACACTGCCCTCTGACACACTGCCCCCTGACACACAGCACACTGACACATTGACCCCTGACACACTGCACTCCGACACACTGCCCCATCACACTGCCCCCTGACACACTGCACCCCCTGACACACTGCACCCTGACACACTGACCGCTAACGCACTGCCCCCCGACACACTCTCCCTAACGCACTGCCCCCCGACACACTCTCCCTAACACACTGCCGCCTGACACACTTCCCCTAACACACTGCACTCTGACAGACTGCCCTCTGACACTCTGCCCCTAACACATTGCACACTAACACACTGCACCCTGACACACTGCCCTCTGACACACTGACCCCTGACACACTGCACACTGACACACTGACCCCTGACACACTGCACTCCGACACACTGCCCCATCACACTGCCCCCTGACACACTGCACCCCCTGACACACTGCCCCCTGACACACTGCACCGTGAAACACTGCCCTCTGACACACTGACCCCTGACACACTGCACACTGAAACACTGACCCCTGACACACTGCACTCCGACACACTGCCTCCATCACACTGCCCCCTGACACACTGACCCCTGACACACTGTCCCCTGACACACTGCCGACTGATACATTTCACCGTGACACACTGCCCCTGACACACTGTCCCCTGACACACTACTCCCTGACTCACTCACCCCTGACACACTCACCCCTGACACACTGCCCCCATCACATTGCACCCTGACACACTACACCCCCTGACACACTGCACCCTGACACACTACACCCTGACACACTGCCTCTGACACACTGCCCCCTGACACACTGCACCCACTGACACACTGCACTCTGAGACACTGCCCCCTGACACACTGACCCCCTGACACACTCTCCACTGACACACTGCACCCTTACACACTGCCCACTGACACACTGCCCCCTGACACACTGCACTCTGATACACTGCCCCCTGACACAATGCCCTCTGACACACTGCCCCCGACACACTGCACACTGACACACTGCACACTGACACACTGCCCCCTGACACACTGCACTGTGACACACTGCCCTCTGACACACTGCCCCCTAACACACTCTCCCTGACACACTGCACACTGACACACTGCCCTCTGACACACTGCCCTCTGACACACTGCACTCTGACACACTGACCCCGAACGCACTGCCCCCTGACACACTCTCCCTGACACACTGCCCCCTGAACACTTCCCCTAACACACTGCACTCCGACACTCTGCCCCTGACACACTGCACCCTGACACACTGCCCCCAGACACACTGACCCCCTGGCACACTGCCCTCTGACACACTGCCCCCTGAAACACAGCACACTGACACATTGACCCCTGACACACTGCACTCCGACACACTGCCCCATCACACTGCCCCCTGACACACTCCACCCCCTGACACACTGCACCCTGACACACTGACCCCTAACGCACTGCCCCCCGACACACTCTCCCTAACACACTGCCGCCTGACACACTTCCCCTAACACACTGCACTCTGACAGACTGCCCTCTGACACTCTGCCCCTAACACACTGCACACTAACACACTGCACCCTGACACACTGCCCTCTGACACACTGACCCCTGACACACTGCACACTGACACACTGACCCCTGACACACTGCACCCACTGACACACTGCACTCTGAGACACTGCCCCCTGACACACTGCACACTGACACACTGACCGTGACACACTGCCCCTAACACACTGCACACTAACACACTGCACCCTGACACACTGCCCCCTGACACACTGCACCGTGAAACACTGCCCTCTGACACACTGACCCCTGACACACTGCACACTGACACACTGACCCCTGACACACTGCACTCCGACACACTGCCCCATCACACTGCCCCCTGACACACTGCACCCCCTGACACACTGCCCCCTGACACAATGCACCGTGAAAAACTGCCCTCTGACACACTGACCCCTGACACACTGCACACTGACACACTGACCCCTGACACACTGCACTCCGACACACTGCCTCCATCACACTGCCCCCTGACACACTGACCCCTGACACACTGTCCCCTGACACACTGCCGACTGATACATTTCACCGTGACACACTGCCCCTGACACACTGTCCCCTGACACACTACTCCCTGACTCACTCACCCCTGACACACTCACCCCTGACACACTGCCCCCATCACATTGCACCCTGACACACTACACCCCCTGACACACTGCACCCTGACACACTACACCCTGACACACTGCCTCTGACACACTGCCCCCTGACACACTGCACCCACTGACACACTGCACTCTGAGACACTGCCCCCTGACACACTGCACACTGACACACTGACCGTGACACACTGCCCCCTGACACACTGACCCCCTGACACACTCTCCACTGACACACTGCACCCTTACACACTGCCCACTGACACACTGCCCCCTGACACACTGCACTCTGATACACTGCCCCCTGGCACAATGCCCTCTGACACACTGCCCCCGACACACTGCACACTGACACACTGCACACTGACACACTGCCCCTGTCACACTGCACACTGACACACTGATCCCCTGACACATTGCCCTCTGATACACTGCCCCCGACACACGGCACACTGACACACTGCCCCCTGACACACTGCACACTGACACACTGCCCCCTGTCACACTGCCCACTGACACACTGCCCCCTGACACACTGCACACTGACACATTGCCCTCTGACACACTGCCCCCGAAACACTGCACACTGACACACTGATCACTGACACACTGCCCCCTGACACACTGTCCCCTGACTCATTGCCCACTGACACACTGCCCCGTGACACACTTCACCCCCGGACACACTCTCCCTGACACACTGCCGCCTGACACACTTCCACTAACACACTGCACTCCAACACACTGCCCTCTGACACACTGCCCCTGACACACTGCCCCCTAACACACTGCACACTGACACACTGACCCCTGACACACTGCCGAACAATACACTACACCGTGACACACAGCCCCTGACACACTGCACACTGACACACTTCCCCTAACACAGTGCCCCCTGACACACTACACCCTGACACACTGCACCCTGACACACTGCCCCCTTACACACTACACACCCTGACACACTGCACCCTGAGACACTGCCCCCGAATGCACTACACCCTGACACACTGCCCCCTGCCACACTACACACTGACACACTGAACCCTGACACACTACCCCCTAACACACTACACACTGACACACTGCACCCTGACACACTGGATCCTGACACACTACACCCTGACACACTGCACCCTGACACACTGACCCCTAACGCACTGCCCCCCGACACACTCTCCCTAACACACTGCCGCCTGACACACTTCCCCTAACACACTGCACTCTGACAGACTGCCCTCTGACACTCTGCCCCTAACACACTGCACACTAACACACTGCACCCTGACACACTGCCCTCTGACACACTGACCCCTGACACACTGCACACTGACACACTGACCCCTGACACACTGCACTCCGACACACTGCCCCATCACACTGCCCCCTGACACACTGCACCCCCTGACACACTGCCCCCTGACACACTGCACCGTGAAACACTGCCCTCTGACACACTGACCCCTGACACACTGCACACTGAAACACTGACCCCTGACACACTGCACTCCGACACACTGCCTCCATCACACTTCCCCCTGACACACTGACCCCTGACACACTGTCCCCTGACACACTGCCGACTGATACATTTCACCGTGACACACTGCCCCTGACACACTGTCCCCTGACACACTACTCCCTGACTCACTCACCCCTGACACACTCACCCCTGACACACTGCCCCCATCACATTGCACCCTGACACACTACACCCCCTGACACACTGCCCCCTGACACACTACACCCTGACACACTGCCTCTGACACACTGCCCCCTGACACACTGCACACTGACACACTGACCGTGACACACTGCCCCCTGACACACTGACCCCCTGACACACTCTCCACTGACACACTGCACCCTTACACACTGCCCACTGACACACTGCCCCCTGACACACTGCACTCTGATACACTGCCCCCTGACACAATGCCCTCTGACACACTGCCCCCGACACACTGCACACTGACACACTGCACACTGACACACTGCCCCTGACACACTGCCCCCTGACACACTGCACTGTGACACACTGCCCTCTGACACACTGCCCCCTAACACACTCTCCCTGACACACTGCACACTGACACACTGCCCTCTGACACACTGCCCTCTGACACACTGCACTCTGACACACTGACCCCGAACGCACTGCCCCCTGACACACTCTCCCTGACACACTGCCCCCTGAACACTTCCCCTAACACACTGCACTCCGACACTGCCCCTGACACACTGCACCCTGACACACTGCCCCCAGACACACTGACCCCCTGGCACACTGCCCTCTGACACACTGCCCCCTGACACACAGCACACTGACACATTGACCCCTGACACACTGCACTCCGACACACTGCCCCATCACACTGCCCCCTGACACACTCCACCCCCTGACACACTGCACCCTGACACACTGAGCCCTAACGCACTGCCCCCCGACACACTCTCCCTAACACACTGCACTCTGACAGACTGCCCTCTGACACTCTGCCCCTAACACACTGCACACTAACACACTGCACCCTGACACACTGCCCCCTGACACACTGCACCGTGAAACACTGCCCTCTGACACACTGACCCCTGACACACTGCACACTGACACACTGACCCCTGACACACTGCACTCCGACACACTGCCCCATCACACTGCCCCCTGACACACTGCACGCCCTGACACACTGCCCCCTGACACACTGCACCGTGAAAAACTGCCCTCTGACACACTGACCCCTGACACACTGCACACTGACACACTGACCCCTGACACACTGACCCCTGACACACTGCCCCCATCACACTGCCCCCTGAGACACTGACCCCTGACACACTGTCCCCTGACACACTGCCGACTGATACATTTCACCGTGACACACTGCCCCTGACACACTGTCCCCTGACACACTACTCCCTGACTCCCTCACCCCTGACACACTCACCCCTGACACACTGCCCCCATCACATTGCACCCTGACACACTACACCCCCTGACACACTGCACCCTGACACACTACACCCTGACACACTACCTCTGACACACTGCCCCCTGACACACTGCACCCACTGACACATTGCACTCTGAGACACTGCCCCCTGACACACTGCACACTGACACACTGACCGTGACACACTGCCCCCTGACACACTGACCCCCTGACACACTCTCCACTGACACACTGCACCCTTACACACTGCCCACTGACACACTGCCCCCTGACACACTGCACTCTGATACACTGCCCCCTGACACAATGCCCTCTGACACACTGCCCCCGACACACTGCACACTGACACACTGCACACTGACACACTGCCCCTGTCACACTGCACACTGACACACTGATCCCCTGACACATTGCCCTCTGATACACTGCCCCCGACACACGGCACACTGACACACTGCCCCCTGACACACTGCACACTGACACACTGCCCCCTGTCACAGTGCCCACTGACACTCTGCCCCCTGACACACTGCACACTGACACATTGCCCTCTGACACACTGCCCCCGAAACACTGCACACTGACACACTGATCCCTGACACACTGCCCCCTGACACACTGTCCCCTGACTCATTGCCCACTGACACACTGCCCCGTGACACACTTCACCCCCGGACACACTCTCCCTGACACACTGCCGCCTGACACACTTCCACTAACACACTGCACTCCAACACACTGCCCTCTGACACACTGCCCCTGACACACTGCCCCCTAACACACTGCACACTGACACACTGACCCCTGACACACTGCCGAACAATACACTACACCGTGACACACAGCCCCTGACACACTGCACACTGACACACTTCCCCTAACACATTGCCCCCTGACACACTACACCCTGACACACTGCACCCTGACACACTGCCCCCTTACACACTACACACCCTGACACACTGCACCCTGAGACACTGCCCCCGAATGCACATTTCCCTGACACACTGCCCCCTGCCACACTACACACTGACACACTGCACCCTGATACACTACCCCCTAACACACTACACACTGACACACTGCACCCTGACACACTGGATCCTGACACACTACACCCTGACACACTGCCCCTGACACACTGTCCCCTGACACACTGACCCCTGACACACTGTCCCCTGACACACAGCCGACTGATACATTTCACCGTGACACACTGCCCCTGACACACTGTCCCCTGACACACTAGTCCCTGACTCACTCACCCCTGACAGACTCACACCTGACACACTGCCCCCATCACATTGCACCCTGACACACTACACCGCCTGCTACACTGCCCCCTGACACACCGACCCCTGACACACTGACACCAGACACACTGCGCTTCGTCACATTGCCCCCGTCACTGCCCCCTGACACACTACTCCCCCTGACACACTGTGCTCTGATACACTGCCTCCTGACACACTGCCTCTGACACACTGCCCCCTGACACACTGCACCCACTGACACACTGCACTCTGAGACACTGCCCCCTGACACACTGCACACTGACACACTGACCCGTGACACACTCTCCACTGACACACTGCACCCTTACACACTGCCCACTGACACACTGCCCCCTGACACACTGCACTCTGATACACTGCCCCCTGACACAATGCCCTCTGACACACTGCCCCCGACACACTGCACACTGACACACTGCACACTGACACACTGCCCCTGTCACACTGCACACTGACACACTGATCCCCTGACACATTGCCCTCTGACACACTGCCCCCGACACACGGCACACTGACACACTGCCCCCTGACACACTGCACACTGACACACTGCCCCCTGTCACACTGCACACTGACACATTGCCCTCTGACACACTGCCCCCGAAACACTGCACACTGACACACTGATCCCTGACACACTGCCCCCTGACACACTGTCCCCTGACTCATTGCCCACTGACACACTGCCCCGTGACACACTTCACCCCCTGACACACTCTCCCTGACACACTGCCGCCTGACACACTTCCACTAACACACTGCACTCCAACACACTGCCCTCTGACACACTGCCCCTGACACACTGCCCCCTGACACACTGCACTGTGACACACTGCCCTCTGACACACTGCCCACTAACACACTCTCCCTGACACACTGCACACTGACACACTGCCCTCTGACACACTGCACCCTGACACACTGGCCCCTGACTCATTGCCCTCTGACACACTGCCCTCTGACACACTGCACTCTGACACACTGACCCCGAACGCACTGCCCCCTGACACACTCTCCCTGACACACTGCCCCCTGAACACTTCCCCTAACACACTGCACTCCGACACTCTGCCCCTGACACACTGCACCCTGACACACTGCCCCCAGACACACTGACCCCCTGGCACACTGCCCTCTGACACACTGCCCCCTGACACACAGCACACTGACACATTGACCCCTGACACACTGCCCCCTGACACACTGCCCCCGACACACTGCACACTGACACACTGACCTCTGACACACTGCCCCCTTGTCATACTGACCCCTGACACAATTCATCCCCGACACACTACACCCTGACACACTGTCTCTCTGACACACTGCCCCCTGACACATTGCCCGCTGACACACTGCACCCTGACACACTGCACTCCGACACACTGCACCCTGACACACTTCTCCCTGACACACTGCCCCCTCACACACTACACCCTGACTTACTGCACCCTGACACACAACACACTGACACACTGCACCCTGACACACTGCACCCTGACACACTGCCCCCTGACACACTGCACCCCTCACACACTGCGCCCCTCACACACTGCGCCCTGATACATTACACCCTGACACACTGACCCATGACACACTGCCCTCTGACACACTGCCCCCTGATACACTGCACTCCAACACACTGCACACTGACACACTACATCCTGGCACACTGCCCCTGACACACTGCCCCCTGACACACTGAAACCCGACACACTGCCCCCTGACACACTGCACCCTGACACACTGCGCCCTGATACAATTCATCCCCTGTCACACTGCACCCTGCACCCTGACACACTGCCCTCTGACACACTGCACCCCCTGACACACTGCACCCTGACACACTGACCCCTAACACACTGCCGCCTGACAGTGTAACACACTGCACTGCCCTCTGACACACTGCACAATAACACACTGCACCCTGACACACTGCCAACTGACACACTACACCCTGACACACTGCCAACTGACACACTGCGTCCTGACCCATTGCCCCCTGACACACTTCACACCCTGACACACTGCCCTCTGACACACTGCCCCCTGACACACTGCCCCTGACACACTGCAGACTAACACACTGCACCTTGACACACTGCACCCTGATACACTGCACCCTGACACACTGCCCCCTGACACACTGCACCCTGACACACTGCACCCTGACACACTGCCCCCTGACACACTGCCCTCTGACACACTGCCCCCTTATACACTGTCCCCTGACATACTGCCCCCTGACACACTGCCGACTGACACACTGCCCCTGACACACTGCACCCTGACACACTGCCCCCTGACACACTGCCTTCTGACACACTGCCCCCTTATACACTGTCCCCTGACATACTGCCCCCTGACACACTGCCGACTGACACACTGCCCCCTGACACACTGCCCTCTGACACACTGCCCCGTCACACTGTACCCTGACACACTGCCCCCTGACACACTGCCCTCTGACAAACTGCCCCCTTATACACTGTCCCCTGACATACTGCCCCCTGACACACTGCCGACTGACACACTGCCCCTGACACACTGCACCCTGACACACTGCCCCCTGACACACTGCGCCCTGACACACTGCCCCCTGACACACAGTTCCCTGACTCATTGCCCCCTGACACACTTCACGCCCTGACACACTGCACCCTGACACACTGCCCTCTGACACACTGCCCCTGACACACTGCACACTAACACACTGCCCCCTGACACACTGCCCCCGACACACTGCACCGTGACACACTGCCCTCTGACACACTGCCCCCTGACACACTGCACCCCCTGACACACTGACCCCTAACACACTGCCCCCTGATACACGGCACTCCGACACGCTGCCCCCTGACATACTGCCCCCTGATACACTGCCCCCTGACACACTGCCGACTGACACACTGCGCCCTGACACACTGCCCCCTGACACACTGCCCCCTGACACACTGCCGACTGACACACTGCGCCCTGACACACTGCACCCTGACACACTGCACCCTGACACACTGCCCTCTGACACACTGCACCCTGACAAACTGCCCCCTGACACACTGCCCTCTGACACACTGCCCCCTTATACACTGTCCCCTGACATACTGCCCCCTGACACACTGCTGACTGACACACTGCGCCCTGACACACTGCACCCTGACACACTGCCCCCTGACACACAGTTCCCTGACTCATTGCCCCCTGATACACTTCACGCCCTGACACACTGCACCCTGACACACTGCCCTCTGACACACTGCCCCTGACACACTGCACACTAACACACTGCCCCCTGACACACTGCCCCCGACACACTGCACCGTGACACACTGCCCTCTGACACACTGCCCCCTGACACACTGCACCCCCTGACACACTGACCCCTAACACACTGCCCCCTGATACACGGCACTCCGACACACTGCCCCCTGACACACTGCACACTCACACACTGCACCTTGACACACTACCCCTTGACACACTGCCCCCTAACACACTGCCCCCTGAAACACTGCACTCCGACACACTGCCCCTTGACACATTGCCCGCTGACACACTGCCCTCGACACACTGCACCGTGACACACTGCCCTCTGACACACTGCACTCTGACACACTGCACACTAACACACTGCCCCCTGACACACTGCCCCCGACACACTGCACCGTGACACACTGCCCTCTGACACACTGCACCCTGACACACTGCACCCCCTGACACACTACACCCTGACACACTGCCCCCTGAGACACTGCCCCCTGACACACTGCACCCTGACACACTGCACTCCCACACACACTGCCCCCTGACACATTGCCCGCTGACACACTACACCCGGACACACTACACCCTGACACACTGCACTCTGACACACTGCCCTCTGACACACTGCCCCTGACACACTGCACACTAACACACTGCACCTTGACACACTGCCCCCTGACACACTGCCCCCTGACACACTGCACACTGACACACTGACCCCTGACACACTGCCCCGGACACACTGCCGCCTGACACACTGCCCCCTGGCACACTGCAGCCTGACACACTGACCCCTGACACACTGTACTCCGACACACTGCCCCCTGACACACTGCCCTCTGACACACTGCCCCCTGACACACTGCAGTCCGACACACTGCCCCCTGACACATTTCCCGCTGACACACTGCCCCCCGAAACACCGCGCCCTTCACACACTACACCCCTACACACTGCACCCGGACACACTGCCCCCTGACACACTGCCACCTGACACACTGCACCCTGACACACTGACCCCTAACGCACTGCCCTCTGAGACACTCTCCTTGACACACTGCCGCCTGACACACTTCCCCTAACACACTGCACTCCGACACACTGCCCTCTGACACACTGCCCTTGACACACTGCACACTAACACACTGCACCCTGACACACTACACCCCCTGACAGACTGCACCCCCTGACACACTGCACCCTGACACACTGCCCCCTGACTCATTGCCCCCTGACACACTTCACGCCCTGACACACTGCCCCCTGACACACTGCGCCTGACACACTGCACACTAACACACTACACCCTGACACACTGCCCCCGACACACTGCACCGTGACACATTGCCCTCTGACACACTGACCCCTGACACACTGCACCCCCTGACACACTACGCCCTGACACACTGCCCCCTGACACACTGCCCCCTGACACACTGCACCCCCTGACACACTACACCCTAACACACTACCCCCTGACACACTGCGCCCCCTGACACACTGCACCCTGACACACTGCCCCCTGACACACTACCCCCTGACACACTGTCCCCGACATACTGCCCACTGACACACTGCACCCCAGACACACTGCCCCCTGACACCCTGCCCACTGACACACTGCCCCCTGACACATTGGACACTGACACACTGCCCCCCCTGACACATTGCACCCTGACACACTTCACCCCCTGACACACTGACCCCTGACACACTGCCGCCCTGACACACTGCCCCCCGGACACACTGCACCCCAGACACACTGCCCCCTAACACACTGCACCCTGACACACTGTCCCCTGAGACACTGTACCCTAACACACTGCAACCTGACACACTGCCCCCTGACACACTACCCCCTGACACACTGTCCCCGACATACTGCCCACTGACACACTGCACCCCAGACACACTGCCCCCTGACACACTGCCCACTGACACACTGCCCCCTGACACACTGCCCACTGACTCACTGCCCCCTGACACATTGGACACTGACACACTGCCCCCCCTGACACACTGCCCCCTGACACACTACCCCCTGACACACTGTCCCCGACATACTGTCCCCGACACACTGCCCCCCGACACACTGCCCCCCAGACACACTGCCCCCCGACACACTTCCCCCACAGACACACTATACCCCCTGACACGCTGAACATCCTGACACACTGCCCCCTAACATACTGCGCACCTCACACACTGTACCCTGACACACATACCTGACACACTGCCCCCTGACACACTATACCCCCTGACACACTCCCCACGACACACTGCCCCCTGACACACTACACCTGACACACTCCCCCCTGACACACTACACCTGACCCACTGCCCCCAACACGCTGTCCACTGACACACTATAACCCCTGACATACTGCACCCCCTGACACACTGCCCCCCAGACACACTGCCCCCTGACACACTGCCCCCAACACACTGCCCCTGATACACTGCCCCTGACACACTGCCCCCTGACACATTGGACACTAACACACTGCCCTACTGACACACTGCCCCTTGACACACTACACCCCGACACGCTGCAACCTGACAAACTGCCCCCCCGACACATTGCACCCTGACACACTGCCCCCTGACACACTGCCCCCTGACACACTTCCCCCACAGACACACTATACCCCCTGACACGCTGAACACCCTGACACACAGCCCCCTAACATACTGCGCACCTCACACACTGTACCCTGACACACATACCTGACACACTGCCCCCTGAAACACTATACCCCCTGACACACTCCCCACGACACACTGCCTCCTGACACACTACACCTGTCACACTCCCCCCTGACACACTACACCTGACCCACTGCCCCCAACACGCTGTCCACTGACACACTATATCCCCTGACACACTGCACCCCCTGACACACTGCCCCCCAGACACACTGCCCCCTGACACACTGCCCCCAACACACTGCCCCCTGACACATTGGACACTAACACACTGCCCTACTGACACACTGCCCCTTGACAGACTACACCCCGACACACTGCAACCTGACAAACTGCCCCCCAGACACATTGCACCCCGACACACTGCCCCCTGACACACTCCCCCCTGACACACTGCCCCCTGACGCACTCCCCCCTGACACACTACACCTGACCCACTGCCCCCGACACGCTGTCCACTGACACACTATATCCCCTGACACACTGCACCCCCTGACACACTGCCCCCCAGACACACTGCCCCCTGACACACTGCCCCCAACACACTGCCCCTGACACTCTGCCCCTGACACACTGCTCCCTGACACATTGGACACTAACACACTGCCCTACTGACACACTGCCCCTTGACACACTACACCCCGACACACTGCAACCTGACAAACTGCCCCCCCGACACATTGCACCCCGACACACTGCCCCCTGACACACTGCCCACTGACACACTGCCCCCCGACACAATGCTCCTTGACACACTACACCCCGACACACTACACCCTGACACACTGCCCCCTGACACACTGCCCACTGACACACTGCCCCCTGACACACTGCCCACTGACACACTGCCCCCTAACATACTGCGCGCCTCACACACTGTACCCTGACACACATACCTGACACACTGCCCCCTGAAACACTATACCCCCTGACACACTGCCCCCGACACGCTGTCCACTGACACACTTCACCCCAGACACACTGCCCCCTGACGCACTGCCCCCTGACACATTGGACACTAACACACTGCCCTAATGACACGCTGCCCCTTGACACACTACACCCCGACACACTACACCCTGACACACTGCCCCCTGACACTCTGAGCCCTGACACACTGCCCCCTCACACACAGCACCCTGACACATTGCACGCCCTGACACACTGCCCCCCAGACACACTGCCCCCTGACACACTGCACCCCCTGACACACTGCCCCCTCACACACAGCACCCTGACACACTGCACCCCCTGACACACTGCCCCCCAGACACACTGCACCCCAGACACACTGCCCCCTGACACCCTGCCCACTGACACACTGCCCCCTGACACATTGGACACTGACACACTGCCCCCCCTGACACATTGCACCCTGACACACTTCACCCCCTGACACACTGACCCCTGACACACTGCCGCCCTGACACACTGCCCCCCTGACACACTGCACCCCAGACACACTGCCCCCTAACACACTGCACCCTGACACACTGTCCCCTGAGACACTGTACCCTAACACACTGCACCCTGACACACTGCCCCCTGACACACTACCACCTGACACACTGTCCCCGACATACTGCCCACTGACACACTGCACCCCAGACACACTGCCCCCTGACACACTGCCCACTGACACACTGCCCCCTGACACATTGGACACTGACACACTGCCCCCCCCTGACACACTGCCGCCTGACACACTTCCCCTAACACACTGCACTCTGACAGACTGCCCTCTGACACTCTGCCCCTAACACACTGCACACTAACACACTGCACCCTGACACACTGCCCCCTGACACATTGCACCGTGAAACACTGCCCTCTGACACACTGACCCCTGACACACTGCACACTGACACACTGACCCCTGACACACTGCACTCCGACACACTGCCCCATCACACTGCCCCCTGACACACTGCACCCCCTGACACACTGCCCCCTGACACACTGCACCGTGAAACACTGCCCTCTGACACACTGACCCCTGACACACTGCACACTGAAACACTGACCCCTGACACACTGCACTCCGACACACTGCCTCCATCACACTGCCCCCTGACACACTGACCCCTGACACACTGTCCCCTGACACACTGCCGACTGATACATTTCACCGTGACACACTGCCCCTGACACACTGTCCCCTGACACACTACTCCCTGACTCACTCACCCCTGACACACTCACCCCTGACACACTGCCCCCATCACATTGCACCCTGACACACTACACCCCCTGACACACTGCCCCCTGACACACTACACCCTGACACACTGCCTCTGACACACTGCCCCCTGACACACTGCACCCACTGACACACTGCACTCTGAGACACTGCCCCCTGACACACTGCACACTGACACACTGACCGTGACACACTGCCCCCTGACACACTGACCCCCTGACACACTCTCCACTGACACACTGCACCCTTACACACTGCCCACTGACACACTGCCCCCTGACACACTGCACTCTGATACACTGCCCCCTGACACAATGCCCTCTGACACACTGCCCCCGACACACTGCACACTGACACACTGCACACTGACACACTGCCCCTGACACACTGCCCCCTGACACACTGCACTGTGACACACTGCCCTCTGACACACTGCACACTGACACACTGCCCTCTGACACACTGCCCTCTGACACACTGACCCCGAACGCACTGCCCCCTGACACACTCTCCCTGACACACTGCCCCCTGAACACTTCCCCTAACACACTGCACTCCGACACTCTGCCCCTGACACACTGCACCCTGACACACTGCCCCCAGACACACTGCCCCCAGACACACTGACCCCCTGACACACAGCACACTGACACATTGACCCCTGACACATTGCACTCCGACACACTGCCCCATCACACTGCCCCCTGACACACTCCACCCCCTGACACACTGCACCCTGACACACTGACCCCTAACGCACTGCCCCCCGACACACTCTCACTAACACACTGCCGCCTGACACACTTCCCCTAACACACTGCACTCTGACAGACTGCCCTCTGACACTCTGCCCCTAACACACTGCACACTAACACACTGCACCCTGACACACTGCCCCCTGACACACTGCACCGTGAAACACTGCCCTCTGACACACTGACCCCTGACACACTGCACACTGACACACTGACCCCTGACACACTGCACTCCGACACACTGCCCCATCACACTGCCCCCTGACACACTGCACCCCCTGACACACTGCCCCCTGACACACTGCACCGTGAAAAACTGCCCTCTGACACACTGACCCCTGACACACTGCACACTGACACACTGACCCCTGACACACTGCACTCCGACACACTGCCTCCATCACACTGCCCCCTGACACACTGACCCCTGACACACTGTCCCCTGACACACTGCCGACTGATACATTTCACCGTGACACACTGCCCCTGACACACTTTCCCCTGACACACTACTCCCTGACTCACTCACCCCTGACACACTCACCCCTGACACACTGCCCCCATCACATTGCACCCTGACACACTACACCCCCTGACACACTGCACCCTGACACACTACACCCTGACGCACTGCCTCTGACACACTGCCCCCTGACACACTGCACCCACTGACACACTGCACTCTGAGACACTGCCCCCTGACACACTGCACACTGACACACTGACCGTGACACACTGCCCCCTGACACACTGACCCCCTGACACACTCTCCACTGACACACTGCACCCTTACACACTGCCCACTGACACACTGCCCCCTGACACACTGCACTCTGATACACTGCCCCCTGACACAATGCCCTCTGACACACTGCCCCCGACACACTGCACACTGACACACTGCACACTGACACACTGCCCCTGTCACACTGCACACTGACACACTGATCCCCTGACACATTGCCCTCTGATACACTGCCCCCGACACACGGCACACTGACACACTGCCCCCTGACACACTGCACACTGACACACTGCCCCCTGTCACACTGCCCACTGACACACTGCCCCCTGACACACTGCACACTGACACATTGCCCTCTGACACACTGCCCCCGAAACACTGCACACTGACACACTGATCCATGACACACCGCCCCCTGACACACTGTCCCCTGACTCATTGCCCACTGACACACTGCCCCGTGACACACTTCACCCCCGGACACACTCTCCCTGACACACTGCCGCCTGACACACTTCCACTAACACACTGCACTCCAACACACTGCCCTCTGACACACTGCCCCTGACACACTGCTCCCTAACACACTGCACACTGACACACTGACCCCTGACACACTGCCGAACAATACACTACACCGTGACACACAGCCCCTGACACACTGCACACTGACACACTTCCCCTAACACATTGCCCCCTGACACACTACACCCTGACACACTGCACCCTGACACACTGCCCCCTTACACACTACACACCCTGACACACTGCACCCTGAGACACTGCCCCCGAATGCACTACACCCTGACACACTGCCCCCTGCCACACTACACACTGACACACTGCACCCTGACACACTACCCCCTAACACACTACACACTGACACACTGCACCCTGACACACTGGATCCTGACACACTACACCCTGACACACTGCCCCTGACACACTGCCCCCTGACACACTACACACTGACACACTGCACCCTGACGCATTGCCCCCTAACACACTACACCCTGACACACTGCCCCCTGACACACTTCCCCTAACACACTGCCCCCTGACATACTGCCCCCGAGACACTGCGCCCCTCAAACATTGCGCCCTGATACATTACACCCTGACACACTGCCCCCTGACACAGTGCCCCCTGACACACTTCACCCTGACACACTGCCCCTCACACACTGCACCCTGACACACTACACCCTGACACACTGCCCCCTGACACACTGCACACTGACACACTTACCCCTGACACACTGCCCCCAGACACACTGCACCCTTTGACACACTGTGCCCTGATACACTGCACCCTTACACACTGCCCACTTACACACTGCCCCCTGACACACTGACCCCCTGACACACTGCCCCCTGACACACTGCCCTCCGACACACTGCACCCCCTGATACATTGCACCCTGACACACTGCCCTCTGACACACTGTACCCTGACACACTGCACCCTGACACACTGCCCACTGACACACTGCATTCTGAAACACTTCCGCTAATGCACTGCCCCCTGACTCACTACCTCCTGACACATTGCCCTCTGACCCACTGCCCCCTGACACACTGCACCCTGACACACTGCATCCTGACACACTGCCCTCTGACACACTGCCCCGACACACTGCACCCCCTGACACACTGACCTCTGACACACTGCCCCCTTGTCACACTGACCCCTGACATAATTCATCCCCTGACACACTGCACCCTGACACACTGCCCTCGACACACTGCACTCCGACACACTGCCCTCTGACACACTGCCCCTGACACACTGCACAATAACACACTGCACCCTGACACACTGCCCCCGCACACACTGCCCCCTGACACACTGCCTCCTGACATACTGCCCCCTGACACACTGCCCCCTGACACACTGCCCCCCGACACACTGCGCCCCTCACACACTGCCCCCGACACACTGCACTCTGATACACTGCCCACTGACACACTGCAACCTTACACACCGCCGACTGACACACTGCGTCCTGACACACTGCCCCCGACACACTGCACTGTGACACACTGCCCTCTGACACACTGCCCCCTGACACACTGCACACTGACACACTGCACGCTGACACACCTCCCCTAATGCACTGCCCCCTGACTCACTACCTCCTGACACACTGCCCCCTGACACACTGCCCCCGACACACTGCACTGTGACACACTGCCCTCTGACACACTGCCCCCTGACACACTGCCCCCTGACACACTGCACACTGACACACTGTCCCCTGACACACTGCCCCATGATACACTGCACTCCGACACACTGCAACCTGACACACTGCACCCTGACACACTGCATCCTGACACACTGCCCTCTGACACACTGCCCCCTTGTCACACTGACCCCTGACATAATTCATCCCCTGACACACTGCACCCTGACACACTGCACTCTGATACACTGCCCCCTGACACACTGCAACCTTACACACCGCCGACTGACACACTGCGTCCTGACACACTGCCCCCTGACACACTGCACTGTGACACACTGCCCTCTGACACTCTGCCCCCTGACACACTGCCCCCTGACACACAGCCCCCCGACACACTGCGCCCCTCACACATTGTGCCCTGATACATTACACCCTGACACACTGAACCCTGACACACTGCCCCCGCACACACTGCCCCCTGACACACTGCCCCCGCACACACTGCCCCCTGACACACTGCCCCCTGACATACTGCCCCCTGACACACTGCCCCCCGACACACTGCGCCCCTCACACATGGCCCCCTGACACACTACACCCTACACACTGCCCCCTGACACACTGCAACCTTACACACCGCCGACTGACACACTGCGTCCTGACACACTGCCCCCTGACACACTGCACTGTGACACACTGCCCTCTGACACACTGCCCCCTGACACACTGCACACTGACACACTGACCCCTGACACACTTCCCCTAACACACTGCACCCTGAAACACTTCTCCCTGACACATTGCCCCCTAACACACTACACCCTGACACACTGCACCCTGACACACTGCACACTGACACACTACACACTGACACACTGCACCCTGACGCACTGCCCCCTAACACACTACACCCTGACACACTGCACCCTGACACACTACACACTGACACACTGTCCCCTAACACACTACACCCTGACACACTGCCTACTTACACACTGCACTTTGACACAATTCCCCTAACACTCGGCCCGCTGACACACTGCACCCCCTGACACACTGCCCTCTCACACATTGCACCGTGACACACTGCCCTCTGACAAACTGCCCCCGACACACTGCACACCGACACACTTACCCCTGACACACTGCCCCCTGACACACTGCCCCTGTCACACTGCCCCCTGACACTGCACCCCCGACACACTACACCCTTACACACTGCCTACTTACACACTGCCCCCTGACACACTGCCTCTGACACACTGCCCCCTGACACACTGCACCCACTGACACACTGCACTCTGAGACACTGCCCCCTGACACACTGCACACTGACACACTGACCCGTGACACACTGCCCCCTGACACACTGACCCCCTGACACACTCTCCACTGACACACTGCACCCTTACACACTGCCCACTGACACACTGCCCCCTGACACACTGCACTCTGATACACTGCCCCCTGACACAATGCCCTCTGACACACTGCCCCCGACACACTGCACACTGACACACTGCACACTGACACACTGCCCCTGTCACACTGCACACTGACACACTGATCCCCTGACACATTGCCCTCTGACACACTGCCCCCGACACACGGCACACTGACACACTGCCCCCTGACACACTGCACACTGACACACTGCCCCCTGTCACACTGCACACTGACACATTGCCCTCTGACACACTGCCCCCGAAACACTGCACACTGACACACTGATCCCTGACACACTGCCCCCTGACACAATGTCCCCTGACTCATTGCCCACTGACACACTGCCCCGTGACACACTTCACCCCCTGACACACTCTCCCTGACACACTGCCGCCTGACACACTTCCACTAACACACTGCACTCCAACACACTGCCCTCTGACACACTGCCCCTGACACACTGCCCCCTGACACACTGCACTGTGACACACTGCCCTCTGACACACTGCCCACTAACACACTCTCCCTGACACACTGCACACTGACACACTGCCCTCTGACACACTGCACCCTGACACACTGGCCCCTGACTCATTGCCCTCTGACACACTGCCCTCTGACACACTGCACTCTGACACACTGACCCCGAACGCACTGCCCCCTGACACACTCTCCCTGACACACTGCCCCCTGAACACTTCCCCTAACACACTGCACTCCGACACTCTGCCCCTGACACACTGCACCCTGACACACTGCCCCCAGACACACTGACCCCCTGGCACACAGCCCTCTGACACACTGCCCCCTGACACACAGCACACTGACACATTGACCCCTGACACACTGCCCCCTGACACACTGCCCCCGACACACTGCACACTGACACACTGACCTCTGACACACTGCCCCCTTGTCATACTGACCCCTGACACAATTCATCCCCTGACACACTACACCCTGACACACTGTCTCTCTGACACACTGCCCCCTGACACACTGCACCCCCTGACACACTGCCCCCTTGTCATACTGACCCCTGACACAATTCATCCCCTGACACACTACACCCTGACACACTGTCTCTCTGACACACTGCCCCCTGACACATTGCCCGCTGACACACTGCACCCTGACACACTGCACTCCGACACACTGCACCCTGACACACTTCTCCCTGACACACTGCCCCCTCACACACTACACCCTGACTTACTGCACCCTGACACACAACACACTGACACACTGCACCCTGACACACTGCACCCTGACACACTGCACCCCTCACACACTGCGCCCCTCACACACTGCGCCCTGATACATTACACCCTGACACACTGACCCCTGACACACTGCCCCCTGATACACTGCACTCCAACACACTGCCCCCTGACACACTGCCCCCGACACACTGCACACTGACACACTGACCCCTGACACACTGCCCCCTGACACACTGCACACTGACACACTACATCCTGGCACACTGCCCCTGACACACTGCCCCCTGACACACTGAAACCCGACACACTGCCCCCTGACACACTGCACACTGACACACTGCGCCCTGATACAATTCATCCCCTGTCACACTGCACCCTGCACCCTGACACACTGCCCTCTGACACACTGCACCCCCTGACACACTGCACCCTGACACACTGACCCCTAACACACTGCCGCCTGACAGTGTAACACACTGCACTGCCCTCTGACACACTGCACAATAACACACTGCACCCTGACACACTGCCAACTGACACACTACACCCTACACACTGCACCCTGACACACTGCCAACTGACACACTGCGTCCTGACTCATTGCCCCCTGACACACTTCACGTCCTGACACGATGCATCCTGACACACTGCCCCCTGACACACTGCCCCCTGACACACTGCCCTCTGACACACTGCCCCGTCACAGTGCACCCTGACACACTACATTCCCTGACAGACTACACCCTGACACACTGCAACCTGATACACTGCACCCTGACCCATTGCCCCCTGACACACTTCACACCCTGACACACTGCCCTCTGACACACTGCCCCCTGACACACTGCCCCTGACACACTGCAGACTAACACACTGCACCTTGACACACTGCACCCTGATACACTGCACCCTGACACACTGCCCCCTGACACACTGCACCCTGACACACTGCCCCCTGACACACTGCCCTCTGACACACTGCCCCCTTATACACTGTCCCCTGACATACTGCCCCCTGACACACTGCCGACTGACACACTGCCCCCTGACACACTGCCCTCTGACACACGGCCCCGTCACACTGTACCCTGACACACTGCCCCCTGACACACTGCCCTCTGACAAACTGCCCCCTTATACACTGTCCCCTGACATACTGCCCCCTGACACACTGCCGACTGACACACTGCCCCTGACACACTGCACCCTGACACACTGCCCCCGACACACTGCGCCCTGACACACTGCCCCCTGACACACAGTTCCCTGACTCATTGCCCCCTGACACACTTCACGCCCTGACACACTGCACCCTGACACACTGCCCTCTGACACACTGCCCCTGACACACTGCACACTAACACACTGCCCCCTGACACACTGCCCCCGACACACTGCACCGTGACACACTGCCCTCTGACACACTGCCCCCTGACACACTGCACCCCCTGACACACTGACCCCTAACACACTGCCCCCTGATACACGGCACTCCGACACACTGCCCCCTGACATACTGCCCCCTGACACACTGCCGACTGACACACTGCGCCCTGACACACTGCACCCTGACACACTGCACCCTGACACACTGCCCTCTGACACACTGCACCGTGACAAACTGCCCCCTGACACACTGCCCTCTGACACACTGCCCCCTTATACACTGTCCCCTGACATACTGCCCCCTGACACACTGCTGACTGACACACTGCGCCCTGACACACTGCACCCTGACACACTGCCCCCTGACACACAGTTCCCTGACTCATTGCCCCCTGACACACTTCACGCCCTGACATACTGCACCCTGACACACTGCCCTCTGACACACTGCCCCTGACACACTGCACACTAACACACTGCCCCCTGACACACTGCCCCCGACACACTGCACCGTGACACACTGTCCTCTGACACACTGCCCCCTGACACACTGCACCCCCTGACACACTGACCCCTAACACACTGCCCCCTGATACACGGCACTCCGACACACTGCCCCCTGACACACTGCACACTCACACACTGCACCTTGACACACTACCCCTTGACACACTGCCCCCTAACACACTGCCCCCTGACACACTGCACTCCGACACACTGCCCCCTGACACATTGCCCGCTGACACACTGCCCTCGACACACTGCACCGTGACACACTGCCCTCTGACACACTGCACTCTGACACACTGCACACTAACACACTGCCCCCTGACACACTGCCCCCGACACACTGCACCGTGACACACTGCCCTCTGACACACTGCACCCTGACACACTGCACCCCCTGACACACTACACCCTGACACACTGCCCCCTGAGACACTGCCCTCTGACACACTGCCCCTGACACACTGCACACTAACACACTGCACCTTGACACACTGCCCCCTGACACACTGCCCCCTGACACACTGCACACTGACACACTGACCCCTGACACACTGCCCCGGACACACTGCCGCCTGACACACTGCCCCCTGGCACACTGCAGCCTGACACACTGACCCCTGACACACTGTACTCCGACACACTGCCCCCTGACACACTGCCCTCTGACACACTGCCCCCTGACACACTGCAGTCCGACACACTGCCCCCTGACACATTTCCCGCTGACACACTGCCCCCCGAAACACCGCACCCTTCACACACTACACCCCTACACACTGCACCCGGACACACTGCCCCCTGACACACTGCCACCTGACACACTGCACCCTGACACACTGACCCCTAACGCACTGCCCTCTGAGACACTCTCCTTGACACACTGCCGCCTAACACACTTCCCCTAACACACTGCACTCCGACACACTGCCCTCTGACACACTGCCCTTGACACACTGCACACTAACACACTGCACCCTGACACACTACACCCCCTGACAGACTGCACCCCCTGACACACTGCACCCTGACACACTGCCCCCTGACTCATTGCCCCCTGACACACTTCACGCCCTGACACACTGCCCCCTGACACACTGCGCCTGACACACTGCACACTAACACACTACACCCTGACACACTGCCCCTGACACACTGCACCGTGACACATTGCCCTCTGACACACTGACCCCTGACACACTGCACCCCCTGACACACTACGCCCTGACACACTGCCCCCTGACACACTGCCCCCTGACACACTGCACCCCCTGACACACTACACCCTGACACACTACCCCCTGACACACTGCACCCCCTGACACACTGCACCCTGACACACTGCCCCCTGACACACTACCCCCTGACACACTGTCCCCGACATACTGCCCACTGACACACTGCACCCCAGACACACTGCCCCCTGACACCCTGCCCACTGACACACTGCCCCCTGACACATTGGACACTGACACACTGCCCCCCCTGACACATTGCACCCTGACACACTTCACCCCCTGACACACTGACCCCTGACACACTGCCGCCCTGACACACTGCCCCCCTGACACACTGCACCCCAGACACACTGCCCCCTAACACACTGCACCCTGACACACTGTCCCCTGAGACACTGTACCCTAACACACTGCACCCTGACACACTGCCCCCTGACATACTACCCCCTGACACACTGTCCCCGACATACTGCCCACTGACACACTGCACCCCAGACACACTGCCCCCTGACACACTGCCCACTGACACACTGCCCCCTGACACATTGGACACTGACACACTGCCCCCCCCTGACACACTGCCCCCTGACACACTACCCCCTGACACACTGTCCCCGACATACTGTCCCCGACACACTGCCCCCCGACACACTGCCCCCCAGACACACTGCCCCCTGAGACACTGCCCTCTGACACACTGCCCCTGACACACTGCACACTAACACACTGCACCTTGACACACTGCCCCCGACACACTGCCCCCTGACACACTGCACACTCACACACTGCACCTTGACACACTACCCCTTGACACACTGCCCCCTGACACACTGCCCCCTGACACACTGCACTCCGACACACTGCCCCCTGACACATTGCCCGCTGACACACTGCCCTCGACACACTGCACCGTGACACACAGCCCTCTGACACACTGCACTCTGACACACTGCACACTAACACACTGCCCCCTGACACACTGCCCCCGACACACTGCACCGTGACACACTGCCCTCTGACACACTGCACCCTGACACACTGCACCCCCTGACACACTACACCCTGACACACTGCCCCCTGAGACACTGCCCTCTGACGCACTGCCCCTGACACACTGCACACTAACACACTGCACCTTGACACACTGCCCCCTGACACACTGCCCCCTGACACACTGCACACTGACACACTGACCCCTGACACACTGCCCCGGACACACTGCCGCCTGACACACTGCCCCCTGGCACACTGCAGCCTGACACACTGACCCCTGACACACTGTACTCCGACACACTGCCCCCTGACACACTGCCCTCTGACACACTGCCCCCTGACACACTGCAGTCCGACACACTGCCCCCTGACACATTTCCCGCTGACACACTGCCCCCCGAAACACCGCGCCCTTCACACACTACACCCCTACACACTGCACCCGGACACACTGCCCCCTGACACACTGCCACCTGACACACTGCACCCTGACACACTGACCCCTAACGCACTGCCCTCTGAGACACTCTCCTTGACACACTGCCGCCTGACACACTTCCCCTAACACACTGCACTCCGACACACTGCCCTCTGACACACTGCCCTTGACACACTGCACACTAACACACTGCACCCTGACACACTACACCCCCTGACAGACTGCACCCCCTGACACACTGCACCCTGACACACTGCCCCCTGACTCATTGCCCCCTGACACACTTCACGCCCTGACACACTGCCCCCTGACACACTGCGCCTGACACACTGCACACTAACACACTACACCCTGACACACTGCCCCCGACACACTGCACCGTGACACATTGCCCTCTGACACACTGACCCCTGACACACTGCACCCCCTGACACACGACGCCCTGACACACTGCCCCCTGACACACTGCCCCCTGACACACTGCACCCCCTGACACACTACACCCTGACACACTACCCCCTGACACACTGCACCCCCTGACACACTGCACCCTGACACACTGCCCCCTGACACACTACCCCCTGACACACTGTCCCCGACATACTGCCCACTGACACACTGCACCCCAGACACACTGCCCCCTGACACCCTGCCCACTGACACACTGCCCCCTGACACATTGGACACTGACACACTGCCCCCCCTGACACATTGCACCCTGACACACTTCACCCCCTGACACACTGACCCCTGACACACTGCCGCCCTGACACACTGCCCCCCTGACACACTGCACCCCAGACACACTGCCCCCTAACACACTGCACCCTGACACACTGTCCCCTGAGACACTGTACCCTAACACACTGCACCCTGACACACTGCCCCCTGACACACTACCCCCTGACACACTACCCCCTGACACACTGTCCCCGACATACTGCCCACTGACACACTGCACCCCAGACACACTGCCCCCTGACACACTGCCCACTGACACACTGCCCCCTGACACATTGGACACTGACACACTGCCCCCCCCTGACACACTGCCCCCTGACACACTACCCCCTGACACACTGTCCCCGACATACTGTCCCCGACACACTGCCCCCCGACACACTGCCCCCCAGACACACTGCCCCCCGACACACTTCCCCCACAGACACACTATACCCCCTGACACGCTGAACATCCTGACACACTGCCCCCTAACATACTACGCACCTCACACACTGTACCCTGACACACATACCTAACACACTGCCCCCTGACACACTATACCCCCTGACACACTCCCCACGACACACTGCCCCCTGACACACTACACCTGACACACTCCCCCCTGACACACTACACCTGACCCACTGCCCCCAACACGCTGTCCACTGACACACTATAACCCCTGACACACTGCACCCCCTGACACACTGCCCCCCAGACACACTGCCCCCTGACACACTGCCCCCAACACACTGCCCCTGATACACTGCCCCTGACACACTGCCCCCTGACACATTGGACACTAACACACTTCCCTACTGACACACTGCCCCTTGACACACTACACCCCGACACACTGCAACCTGACAAACTGCCCCCCCGACACATTGCACCCTGACACACTGCCCCCTGACACACTGCCCCCTGACACACTTCCCCCACAGACACACTATACCCCCTGACACGCTGAACACCCTGACACACTGCCCCCTAACATACTGCGCACCTCACACACTGTACCCTGACACACATACCTGACACACTGCCCCCTGAAACACTATACCCCCTGACACACTCCCCACGACACACTGCCTCCTGACACACTACACCTGTCACACTCCCCCCTGACACACTACACCTGACCCACTGCCCCCAACACACTGTCCACTGACAAACTATATCCCCTGACACACTGCACCCCCTGACACACTGCCCCCCAGACACACTGCCCCCTGACACACTGCCCCCAACACACTGCCCCCTGACACATTGGACACTAACACACTGCCCTACTGACACACTGCCCCTTGACAGACTACACCCCGACACACTGCAACCTGACAAACTGCCCCCCCGACACATTGCACCCCGACACACTGCCCCCTGACACACTGCCCACTGACACACTGCCCCCCGACACAATGCTCCTTGACACACTACACCCCGACACACTACACCCTGACACACTGCCCCCTGACACACTGCCCCCTCACACACTGCCCCCTGACACACTGCCCACTGACACACTGCCCCCTGACACACTGCCCACTGACACACTGCCCCCTAACATACTGCACGCCTCACACACTGTACCCTGACACACATACCTGACACACTGCCCCCTGAAACACTATACCCCCTGACACACTGCCCCCGACACGCTGTCCACTGACACACTTCACCCCAGACACACTGCCCCCTGACACACTGCCCCCTGACACATTGGACACTAACACACTGCCCTAATGACACGCTGCCCCTTGACACACTACACCCTGACACACTACACCCTGACACACTGCCCCCTGACACTCTGAGCCCTGACACACTGCCCCCTCACACACAGCACCCTGACACATTGCACGCCCTGACACACTGCCCCCCAGACACACTGCCCCCTGACACACTGCACCCCCTGACACACTGCCCCCTCACACACAGCACCCTGACACACTGCACCCCCTGACACACTGCCCCCCAGACACACTGCACCCCAGACACACTGCCCCCTGACACCCTGCCCACTGACACACTGCCCCCTGACACATTGGACACTGACACACTGCCCCCCCTGACACATTGCACCCTGACACACTTCACCCCCTGACACACTGACCCCTGACACACTGCCGCCCTGACACACTGCCCCCCTGACACACTGCACCCCAGACACACTGCCCCCTAACACACTGCACCCTGACACACTGTCCCCTGAGACACTGTACCCTAACACACTGCACCCTGACACACTGCCCCCTGACACACTACCCCCTGACACACTGTCCCCGACATACTGCCCACTGACACACTGCACCCCAGACACACTGCCCCCTGACACACTGCCCACTGACACACTGCCCCCTGACACATTGGACACTGACACACTGCCCCCCCCTGACACACTGCCCCCTGACACACTACCCCCTGACACACTGTCCCCGACATACTGTCCCCGACACACTGCCCCCCGACACACTTCCCCCCCAGACACACTGCCCCCCGACACACTTCCCCCACAGACACACTATACCCCCTGACACGCTGAACATCCTGACACACTGCCCCCTAACATACTGCGCACCTCACACACTGTACCCTGACACACATACCTGACACACTGCCCCCTGACACACTATACCCCCTGACACACTCCCCACGACACACTGCCCCCTGACACACTACACCTGACACACTCCCCCCTGACACACTACACCTGACCAACTGCCCCCAACACGCTGTCCACTGACACACTATAACCCCTGATAAACTGCACCCCCTGACACACTGCCCCCCAGACACACTGCCCCCTGACACACTGCCCCCAACACACTGCCCCTGATACACTGCCCCTGACACACTGTCCCCTGACACATTGGACACTAACACACTGCCCTACTGACACACTGCCCCTTGACACACTACACCCCGACACACTGCAACCTGACAAACTGCCCCCCCGACACATTGCACCCTGACACACTGCCCCCTGACACACTGCCCCCTGACACACTTCCCCCACAGACACACTATACCCCCTGACACGCTGAACACCCTGACACACTGCCCCCTAACATACTGCGCACCTCACACACTGTACCCTGACACACATACCTGACACACTGCCCCCTGAAACACTATACCCCCTGACACACTCCCCACGACACACTGCCTCCTGACACACTACACCTGTCACACTCCCCCCTGACACACTACACCTGACCCACTGCCCCCAACACGCTGTCCACTGACACACTATATCCCCTGACACACTGCACCCCCTGACACACTGCCCCCCAGACACACTGCCCCCTGACACACTGCCCCCAACACACTGCCCCCTGACACATTGGACACTAACACACTGCCCTACTGACACACTGCCCCTTGACAGACTACACCCCGACACACTGCAACCTGACAAACTGCCCCCCCGACACATTGCACCCCGACACACTGCCCCCTGACACACTCCCCCCTGACACACTGCCCCCTGACACACTCCCCCCTGACACACTACACCTGACCCACTGCCCCCGACACGCTGTGCACTGACACACTATATCCCCTGACACACTGCACCCCCTGACACACTGCCCCCCAGACACACTGCCCCCTGACACACTGCCCCCAACACACTGCCCCTGACACTCTGCCCCTGACACACTGCTCCCTGACACATTGGACACTAACACACTGCCCTACTGACACACTGCCCCTTGACACACTACACCCCGACACACTGCAACCTGACAAACTGCCCCCCCGACACATTGCACCCCGACACACTGCCCCCTGACACACTGCCCACTGACACACTGCCCCCCGACACAATGCTCCTTGACACACTACACCCCGACACACTACACCCTGACACACTGACCCCTGACACACTGCCCCCTCACACACTGCCCCCTGACACACTTCCCACTGACACACTGCCCCCCGACACAATGCTCCTTGACACACTACACCCCGACACACTACACCCTGACACACTGCCCCCTGACACACTGCCCCCTCACACACTGCCCCCTGACACACTGCCCACTGACACACTGCCCACTGACACACTGCCCCCCGACACAATGCTCCTTGACACACTACACCCCGACACACTACACCCTGACACACTGCCCCCTGACACACTGCCCCCTCACACACTGCCCCCTGACACACTGCCCCCTGACACACTGCACCCCGACACACTGCCCCCTGACACACTGCCCCCTGACACACTGCCCCTGAAAAACTATACCCCCCGACACACTGTCCCCTGACACAATATACCCCCTGACACACTGCCCTCGACACACTGCCCCCTGACACACTGCCCCCCGACACAATGCTCCTTGACACACTGCCCCCTGACACACTGCCCCTGAAACACTATACCCCCTGACACACTGCACCCCTGACACACAGTCCCCTGACGCACTGCCCACTGACACACTGCCCCCCGACACAATGCTCCTTGACACACCACACCCCGACACACTACATCCTGACACACTGCCCCCTGACACACTGCCCCCTCACACACTGCCCCCTGGCACACTGCCCACTGACACACTGCCACCTGACACACTACACCCTGACACACTTCCCCCGACACAGTGCACCCTGACACACTGCCCCCAGACACACTGACCCCTGACACACTGACCCCTGACACACTTCCTCCTGACACACTGCACCCAGACACACTGCCCCCTGACACACTGCACCCTGACACACTGCCCCACGACACACTGCCTCCTGACACACTGCCCACTGACCCACTGCCCCCTGACATACTGCACCCTGACACACTACACCCTGACACACTGCCCCCGACACACTGTCCCCCCAACACACTGCCTCCTGATACACTCGCCCATGACACACTACACCCTGACACACTGCCCCCTGACACATTGCACGCCCTGACACACTGACCCCCTGACACAATGACTCCTGACACACTATACACCAAGACACAATGCCCCCTGGCACACTGCCCCGACACACTGCCCACTGACACACTGCCCCCTGACACACTGCCCACTGACACACTGCCCCCTAACATACTGCGCGCCTCACACACTGTACCCTGACACACATACCTGACACACTGCCCCCTGAAACACTATACCCCCTGACACACTGCCCCCGACACGCTGTCCACTGACACACTTCACCCCAGACACACTGCCCCCTGACACACTGCCCCCTGACACATTGGACACTAACACACTGCCCTAATGACACGCTGCCCCTTGACACACTACACCCCGACACACTACAGCCTGACACACTGCCCCCTCACACACTGAGCCCTGACACACTGCCCCCTCACACACAACACCCTGACACATTGCACGCCCTGACACACTGCCCCCCAGACACACTGCCCCCTGACACACTGCACCCCCTGACACACTGCCCCCTGACACACAGCACCCTGACACACTGCCCCCTGACACATTGCACGCCCTGACACACTGACCCCCTGACACAATGACTCCTGACACACTATACACCAAGACACAATGCCCCCTGGCACACTGCCCACTGACACACTGCCCCCTAACATACTGCGCGCCTCACACACTGTACCCTGACACACATACCTGACACACTGCCCCCTGAAACACTATACCCCCTGACACACTGCCCCTCACACACTGTACCCTGACACACATACCTGACACACTGCCCCCTGAAACACTATACCCCCTGACACACTGCCCCCGACACGCTGTCCACTGACACACTTCACCCCAGACACACTGCCCCGACACACTGCCCACTGACACACTGCCCCCTGACACACTGCCCACTGACACACTGCCCCCTAACATACTGCGCGCCTCACACACAGCACCCTGACACATTGCACGCCCTGACACACTGCCCCCCAGACACACTGCCCCCTGACACACTGCACCCCCTGACACACTGCCCCCTCACACACAGCACCCTGACACACTGCCCCCCAGACACACTGCCCCCTGACACACTGCCCACTGACACACTGCCCCTGACACACAGCCCACTGACACACTGCCCCTGACACACTGCCCCCTGACACACTGCCCCCTGACACACTGCCCCCCAGACACACTGCCCCCTGACACACTGCACCCCCTGACACACTGCCCCCTCACACACAGCACCCTGACACACTGCCCCCCAGACACACTGCCCCCTGACACACTGCCCACTGACACACTGCCCCTGACACACTGTACGCTGACACACATACCTGACACACTGCCCCTTGAAACACTATACCCCCTGACACACTGCACCCCCTGACACACTGCACCCTGACACACTGCACCCCCTGACACACTTTCCCCTGACACACTGCCCCCTGACACATTGCCCCCAGACACACTGCACCCCGACACACTACCCC
This sequence comes from Chiloscyllium punctatum, assembly GCF_047496795.1. Taxonomy (NCBI): domain Eukaryota; kingdom Metazoa; phylum Chordata; class Chondrichthyes; order Orectolobiformes; family Hemiscylliidae; genus Chiloscyllium; species Chiloscyllium punctatum. The sequence continues at coordinate 98,744,173 of NC_092751.1, forward strand.
CTGACACACTGCCTCCTGACAAACTGCCCCCTGACACACTGCACCCTGACACACTACCCCCTGACACACTGCCTCCTGACAAACTGCCCACTGACACACTGTCCCAGACACACTACACCCTGACACACTGCCCCCAAAACAGTGCACCCTGACACACTACACCTTATACACACTGCCCCGACACACTGCCCACTGACACACTGCCCCCTAACATACTGCACGCCTCGCACACTGTACCCTGACACACATACCTGACACACTGCCCCCTGAAACACTATACCCCCTGACACACTGCCCCCGACACGCTGTCCACTGACACACTTCACCCCAGACACACTGCCCCCTGACACACTGCCCCCTGACACATTGGACACTAACACACTGCCCTAATGACACACTGCCCCTTGACACACTACACCCCGACACACTACACCCTGACACACTGCCCCCTGACACTCTGAGCCCTGACACACTGCCCCCTCACACACAGCACCCTGACACATTGCACGCCCTGACACACTGCCCCCCAGACACACTGCCCCCTGACACACTGCACCCCCTGACACACTGCCCCCTCACACACAGCACCCTGACACACTGCACCCCCTGACACACTGCCCCCCAGACACACTGCCCCCTGACACACTGCCCCCAACACACTGACCCCTGACACATTGGACACTAACACACTGCCCTACTGACACGCTGCCCGTTGGCACACTACACCCCGACACACTACATCCTGACACACTGCCCCCTGACACACTGACCCCTGACACACTGCCCCCTCACACACAGCACCCTGACACATTGCACGCCCTGATACACTGCCCCCCAGACACACTGCCCCCTGACACACTGCACCCTGACACACTGCCCCCCTGACACACTTCACCCCCTGACACACTGCCCCCTGACACATTGCCCCCAGACACACTGCACCCCGACACACTACCCCCTGACACACTGCCTCCTGACAAACTGCCCCCTGACACACTGAACCCCGACACACTACCCCCTGACACACTGCCTCCTGACACACTGCCCACTGACACACTGCCCCCTAACATACTGCACGCCTCACACACTGTACCCTGACACACATACCTGACACACTGCCCCCTGAAACACTATACCCCCTGACACACTGCCCCCGACACGCTGTCCACTGACACACTTCACCCCAGACACACTGCCCCCTGACACACTGCCCCCTGACACATTGGACACTAACACACTGCCCTAATGACACGCTGCCCCTTGACACACTACACCCCGACACACTACACCCTGACACACTGCCCCCTGACACTCTGAGCCCTGACACACTGCCCCCTCACACACAGCACCCTGACACATTGCACGCCCTGACACACTGTCCCCAGACACACTGCCCCCTGACACACTGCACCCCCTGACACACTGCCCCCTCACACACAGCACCCTGACACATTGCACCCCCTGACACACTGCCCCCCAGACACACTGCCCCCTGACACACTGCCCCCAACACACTGACCCCTGACACATTGGACACTAACACACTGCCCTACTGACACGCTGCCCCTTGGCACACTACACCCCGACACACTACATGCTGACACACTGCCCCCTGACACACTGACCCCTGACACACTGCCCCCTCACACACAGCACCCTGACACATTGCACGCCCTGATACACTGCCCCCCAGACACACTGCCCCCTGATACACTGCACCCTGACACACTGCCCCCCTGACACACTTCACCCCCTGACACACTGTCCCCTGACACACTGCACGCCCTGACATACTGCCCCCTAACACACTGCACCCTGACACACTGACCCCTGGCACTAAGCCCCCACGACACATTGCCCCCTCACACACAGCCCCCTGACACATTGCACGCCCTGACACACTGACCCCTGACACACTACACACCCCGACACACTGCCCACTGACACACTGCCCCCCAGACACACTGCCCTCAACACACTTCACCCCCTGAACACCGACCCTTGACACACTGCACAACCCGACACACTGCCCCCCAGACACACTACACCCCGACACACTACACCCTGACACACTGTCCCCCACATACTGGCCCCTCACACACTGCCTCCTGACACACTGCCCCCTGACACACTGCCCCCTGACACACTGACCCCTGACACACTGCCTCCTGACACACTGCACACTGACACACTGCCCCCTGACACACTGCCCACTGACACACTGACCCCCAGACACACTCCTCCACAACACACTGCCCCCCTGACACACTGCCTCCTGACACACTGCCCCCTGACACACTGCCTCCTGACACACTGCCCCCTGACACACTGCCCCCTGACACACTGCCCGCTGACACACTGACCCCCAGACACACTCCTCCACAACACACTGCCCCCCTGACACACAGCCCCCTGACACACTACCCCCTGACACACACTGCCCCCCTGACACACAGCCCCCTGACACACACTGCCCCCCTGACACACAGCCCCCTGACACACTCTATGCCCTGACACACTGCCCCCCAGACACGCCGCACCCTGACACACTCCTCCACGACACATTGCACCCTGACACACTGCCCCCTGACATACTGCCCCCTAACACACTGTGCGCCTCACACACTGCACCCAGACACACTACACTCTGACACATTGCACCCTGACACACTGCCCCCTGACACATTGCACCCTGACACCCAGCGCCCTGACACGCTGAACCCTGACACATTGACCCCCAGACACACTTCACCATGACACACTGCACCCTGACACACTACACCCTGACACACTGACCCCCAGACACACTGCACCCAGACACACTGCCCCCTGACACACTGTACCCTGACACACTGACCCCCAGACACACTACACCCTGACACACTGCCCCCTGACACACTGTACCCTGACACACTGACCCCCAGACACACTGCTCCCTTACACAGTGCACCCTGACACACTGCCCCCTGACACACTACATCCTGACACACTGCGCCCTGACACACTGCACCCTGACACACTGACCCCCTGACACACTGCCACCCGATACACTGCCCCATAACACACTGCATCCTGACACACTGCACCCCGACACATTGCTCCCTGACACACTGCCCCCCTGACACACTATACCCTGACACACTGCGCCCCTGACACACTGTCCCCCGACACACTGCCCCCTGACACACTGCAACCCGACACATTGCTCCCTGACACACTGCCCCCCTGACACACTATACCCTGACACACTGCGCCCCGACACACTACACCCTGACACACTGGACCCTGACAGTCTGCCCCCCGACACACTACACCCTGACACACTGGACCCTGACACACAGCCCCCTGACACACAGCCCCCTGACACACACTGCCCCCCTGACACACAGCCCCCTAACACACTCTATGCCCTGACACACTGCCCCCCAGACACGCTGCACCCTGACACACTCCTCCACAACACACTGCACCCAGACACACTGCCCACTGACACACTGCCCCCTGACACACTGCCCCTGACACACTGCACCCCCTGACACACTGCACCCCCTGACACACTGCCCCCTGACACACTGCCCCCTGACACAATGTCCCCTGACACACTACACTCTAACACACTACACCCTGACACACAGCCCCCTGACACACTGTACCCTGACACTCTCTATGCCCTGACACACTGCCCCCCAGACACGCTGCACCCTGACACACTCCTCCACTGACACACTGCACCCTGACACACTGCCCCCCGACACACAGCCCCCTGACACACTGTACCCTGACACACTGACCCCCAGACACACTGCACACAGACACACTGCACCCTGATACACTGCACCCTGACACACTACACCCTGACACACTGCCCCCTGACACACTACACCCTGACACACTGCCACCCTGCCACACTATACCCTGACACACTGTCCCCCTGACACACTATACCCTGACACACTGCACCCCTGACACACTGTCCCCCGACACACTGTCCCCTGACACACTACACCCCGACACACTACACCCTGACACACTGGACCCTGACAGACTGCCCCTGACACTATTTCCCACTGACTCACTGCACCCCCCAACACACTGCCCCCTGACACACTACACCTGACCCACAGCCCCCCGACACACCGTCCACTGACACACTGCACCCCTTGACACACTTCACCCCAACACACCGACCCTGACACACTGGACCTTAAAACACTGCTCCCCTGACACACTGCACCCTGACACACTGCCCCACGACACACTTCTCCTTACACACTGCCCCCTGACACACTGACGCACTGACACACTACACACTGACACACTGCCCCCGACACACTGCAATCCGACACACTACACCCTGACACACTGCCCCCCTGACCTGCCGCCCCCTGACACACTACACCCAGACACACAGCACCCGAACACACTACCCCCCGACAATCTGCCCCCTGACACACTGGCACTCTGACACACTCCCTACGACACACTGCCCCCCTGACACACTGCCCCGACACACTGCACCCCTTGACACACTGCACCCTGAAACACTGTCCCCCTGACACACTACCCCCTGACACACACAGCCCCCTGACACACAGCCCCCTGATACATACTGCCCCCCTGACACACAGCCCCCTGACACACAGCTCCTTGACACACAGCCCCCTGACACACAGCCCCCTGACACACACTACCCCCTGACACACACTACCCCCTGACACACAGCCCCCTGACACACAGCCCCCTGACACACACTGCCCCCCTGACACACAGCTCCCTGACACACTCTACGCCCTGACACACTGCCCCCCAGACACGCTGCACCCTGACACACTCCTCCACAACACACTGCCCCCTGACACACTGTCCCCTGACATACTGCCCCCTAACACACTGCCCCCTGACACACTACACCCTGACACACTACACTCTGACACATTGCACCCTGACACACAGCGCCCTGACACGCTGAACCCTGACACACTGACCCCCAGACACACTTCACTATGACACACTGGACCCTGACAGACTGCACCCTGACACACTGACCCCCGACACACTGCCCACTCACACTCTGCCCCCTGACACACTGCCCACTCACACTCTGCCCCCCAACACTCTGCCCCCTGACACACTGCCCCCTGTCACACTCCCCCATGACACACTACACCCTGACACACTGCCACCCTGCCACACTATACCCTGACACACTGTCCCCCTGACACACTATACCCTGACACACTGCACCCCTGACACACTGTCCCCCGACACACTGTCCCCTGACACACTACACCCCGACACACTACACCCTGACACACTGGACCCTGACAGACTGCCCCTGACACTATTTCCCACTGACTCACTGCACCCCCCAACACACTGCCCCCTGACACACTACACCTGACCCACAGCCCCCCGACACACCGTCCACTGACACACTGTCCACTGACACACTGCACCCCTTGACACACTTCACCCCAACACACCGACCCTGACACACTGGACCTTAAAACACTGCTCCCCTGACACACTGCACCCTGATACACTGCCCCACGACACACTTCTCCTTACACACTGCCCCCTGACACACTGACGCACTGACACACTGCCCACTGACACACTGCCCCTGACACACTGCAACCCGACACACTACACCCTGACACACTGCCCCCCTGACCTGCCGCCCCCTGACACACTACACCCAGACACACAGCACCCGAACACACTACCCCCCGACAATCTGCTCCCTGACACACTGGCACTCTGACACACTCCCTACGACACACTGCCCCCTGACACACTGCCCCTGACACACTGCACCCCTTGACACACTGCACCACTTGACACACTGCACCCTGAAACACTGTCTCCTGACACACAGCCCCCTGACACACTGCACCCTGACACACAGCCCCCTGACACACAGCTCCTTGACACACAGCCCCCTGACACACACTGCCCCCCTGACACACAGCCCCCTGACACACTCTACGCCCTGACACACTGCCCCCCAGACACGCTGCACCCTGACACACTGTCCCCTGACATACTGCCCCCTAACACACTGTGCGCCTCACACACTGCACCCAGACACACTACACTCTGACACACTGCACCCAGACACACTACACTCTGACACATTGCACCCTGACACACAGCGCCCTGACACGCTGAACCCTGACACACTGACTCCCAGACACACTGCACCCTGACACACTGCTCCCTTACACAGTGCACCCTGACACACTGCCCCTGACACACTGCTACCTGACACACTGCCCCCTGACACACTGCGCCCTGACACACTGACCCCTGACACACTGCCACCCGATACACTGCTCCCTGACACACTGAACCCCCTGACACACTGCCCCCCGACACACTGCATCCTGACACACTGCCCACTGACACACTGCCCCCTAAAACACTGCCCCCTGACATACTGCCACTCTGACACACTGCCCCCTGACACACTGCCCACTGACACACTGCCCCTGACACACTGCCCCTGACACACTGCCCCCTGACACACTGCCCTGCTGACACACTGCCCCCTCACACACTGCCTACTGACACACTGCCCCCTGACACACTGCCTCTGACACACTGCCCCCTGACACACTGCCCCCTGACACACTGCCTCTGACACACTGCCCACTGACACCCTGCCCCCTGACACACTGCCCCCTGACACACTGTCTCTGACACACTGCCCCCTGACACACTGCCCCCTGACACACTCCCCAACGACACATTGCACACCCCGACACACTACCCCCCAGACACACTGCCCCCTGACACACTGCCCCCAACACACTGCCTCCTGACACACAGCACCTGACACACTGCCTCCTGACACACTGCCCTCCTGACACACTCCATCCTGACACATGGCACCCTAACACACTACACCCCCTGACACACTACACCCTGACACACTACACCCTGACACACTACACCCTGACTCACTGCCCCCCTGACACACTACACCCCCTGACACACTACACCCTGACATATTACACCCTGACACACTGCCCCCCTGTCACATTGCACCCAGACACACTTCCCCCCAGTCACACTGCCCCCCTAACACACTGCCCATTGACACACTACACCCCGACACACTACACCCTGACACACTGTCCCCTGATACACTGACCCCTGACACACATCTGCCTGACACACTGCCCCCGACACACTGCCCCCTGACACACTATCCCCGACACACTACCCCCGACACACTGCCCCCTGACACACTGCACCCTGACACATTGCACCCTGACACACTGCCCCCTGAAACACTGCCCCCCGATACACTGCCCCCTGACACACTGCACCCCTTGGCACACTTCACCCCGACACACTGCACCCTGACACACTGCACCCCCTGACACACTGCACCCTGACACACACTACCCCCTGACACACAGCCCCCTGACACACAGCCCCCTGACACACAGCCCCCGGACACACACTGCACCCTGACACACTGCACCCTGACACACTCTATGCCCTGACACACTGCCCTCTAGACACGCTGCACCCTGACACACTCCTCCACGACACACTGCACCCTGACACACTGCCCCCTAACACACTGTGCGCCTCACACACTGCACCCAGACACACTGCACTCTGACACATTGCACCCTGACACAATACCCCCGACACACTGCCCCTGACACACTGCCCCCTGACACACTATATCCTGACACACTACCCCTGACACAATACCCCCTGACACACTGCCCCTGACACACTGCCCCCGACACACTGCCCCCTGACACACTACCCCCCGACACACTGCCCCCAACATACTGCCCCCGACACATTGCACCCTGACACACTACACCCTGACACTGCCCCCTGACACACTACACCCTGACACACTGCCCCCTGACACACTGCCCCCTGACACACTGCCCCCTGACACATTGCCCCCTGACACACTACACCCTGACACTGCCCCCTGACACACTACACCCTGACACACTACACCCTGACACACTGCCCCCCGACACACTGCCCCCTGACACACTGCACCCTGAAACACTGCCCCCTGATACACTGCCCCCTGACACACTGCCCCCTGACACAGTGAACCCCGACACACTGCCCCCTGACACACTGCCCCTCGACACACTGCCACCTGACACACTGCACCCCGACACACTGCACCCCGACACACTACACCCCGACACACTACACCCTGACACACTGCCCCCTGGCACACTGCACCCCGACACACTGCACCCCGACACACTGCACCCCGACACACTGCACTCCCTGACACACAGCCCCCTGACACACTACACCCTGACACACTGCCACCTGACACACTGCACCCCGACACACTGCACCCCGACACACTACACCCCGACACACTACACCCTGACACACTGCACCCCGACACACTACACCCTGACACACTGCCCCCTGGCACACTGCACCCCGACACACTGCACCCTGACACACTGCCCCCCTGACACACTGCACCCCCTGACACACTCTACGCCCTAACACACTGCCCCCCAGACAGAATGCACCCTGACACACTCCTCCACGACACACTGCCCCCTGACACACTGCCCCACGACACACATCTCCTTACACGCTGCCCCCTGACACACTGACGCACTGACACACTGCCCACTGACACACTGCCCCCGACACACTGCACCCTGACACACTACACTCTGACACACAGCACCCGAACACACTACTCCCCGACAATCTGCCCCCTGACACACTGCCACTCTGACACACTCCCTACGACACCCTGACACACTGCCCCCCGACACACTGCCCCCTGACACACTGCCCCCAGATACACTGCCCCCTGACACACTGACCCCTGACACACTGCCACCCGACACACTGCCCCCTGACACACTGCACCCTGACACAATGCCCCCTGACACAATGCACCCTGACACACTGACCCCTGACACACTGCACCCTGACACACTGCCCCCTGACACACTGCACCCTGACACGCTGCACCCTGACACACTGCCCCCTGACACACTGCACCCTCTGACACACTGCCCTCGACACCCTGCCCCCTGACACACTGCCCCCTGACACACTGCCCCCTGACACACTGCCTCTGACACACTGCCCCCTGACAAACTGCCCCCTGACACACTCCCCAACGACACATTGCACACCCCGACACACTACCCCCCAGACACACTGCCCCCTGACACACTGCCCCCAACACACTGCCCCTGACACACTGCCTCCTGACACACAGCACCTGACACACTGCCTCCTGACACACTGCCCTCCTGACACACTGCCCTCCTGACACACTCCATCCTGACACATGGCACCCTAACACACTACACCCCCTGACACACTACACCCTGACACACTACACCCTGACCCACTACACCCTGACTCACTGCCCCCCTGTCACATTGCACCCTGACACACATCCCCCCAGTCACACTGCCCCCCTAACACACTGCCCATTGACACACTACACCCCGACACACTACCCCTTATACACACTACCCCCTGACACATTGCCCCCTGACACACAACAACCTGACACACAGTCCCCTGACACACTGCACTCCCTGACACACTGCCCCCCTGACACACTACCCCCAGACACACTACACCCTGACAAACTGACTCGACACACTACCCCCTGACACACTGCCCCTCGACACGCTGCCACCCGACACAGTGCCCCTGACACACTGCCCCTTGACACACTATATCCTGACACACTACCCCCTGACACACATCTGCCTGACACACTGCCCCCGACACACTGCCCCCTGACACACTATCCCCGACACACTGCCCCCGACATACTGCCCCCTGACACACTGCACCCTGACACATTGCACCCTGACACACTGCCCCCTGAAACACTGCCCCCCGATACACTGCCCCCCGACACACTGCCCCCTGACACACTGCCCCCTGACACATTGGACCCCGACACACTGCCCCCTGACACATTGCCAACTGACACACTGCCCCCTGACACACTGCACCCCTTGGCACACTTCACCCCAACACACTGCCCCCCGACACACTGCCCCTCGACACACTGCCACCTGACACACTATACCCTGACACACTGCACCCTGACACACAGCCCCCTGACACACAGCCCCCTGACACACACTACCCCCTGACACACACTACCCCCTGACACACAGCCCCCTGACACACAGCCCCCGGACACACACTGCACCCTGACACACTGCACCCTGACACACTCTATGCCCTGACACACTGCCCCCCAGACACGCCGCACCCTGACACACTCCTCCACGACACACTGCCCCCTGACACACTGCCCCCGACACACTGCCCCCTAACACACTGTGCGCCTCACACACTGCACCCAGACATACTACACTCTGACACAATACCCCCGACACACTGCCCCTGACACACTGCCCCCTGACACACTATATCCTGACACACTACCCCTGACACAATACCCCCTGACACACTGCCCCTGACACACTGCCCCCGACACACTGCCCCCTGACACACTACCCCCCGACGCACTGCCCCCAACATACTGCCCCCGACACATTGCACCCTGACACACTACACCCTGACACTGCCCCCTGACACACTACACCCTGACACACTGCCCCCTGACACATTGCACCCTGAAACACTGCCCCCGATACACTGCCCCCTGACACACTGCCCCCTGACATAGTGAACCCCGACACAATGCCCCCTGACACACTGCCCCTCGACACACTGCCACCTGACACACTGCACCCCGACACACTGCACCCCGACACACTGCACTCCCTGACACACAGCCCCCTGACACACTACACCCTGACACACTGCCACCTGACACACTGCACCCCGACACACTGCACCCCGACACACTGCACCCCGACACACTACACCCTGACACACTGCACCCCGACACACTGCACCCCCTGACACACTCTACGCCCTAACACACTGCCCCCCAGACAGAATGCACCCTGACACACTCCTCCACGACACACTGCCCCCTGACACACTGCCCCCGACACACTGCACCCTGACACACTACACTCTGACACACAGCACCCGAACACACTACTCCCCGACAATCTTCCCCCGACACACTGCCACTCTGACACACTCCCTACGACTCACTGCCCCCTGACACAATGCACCCTGACACACTAACCCCTGACACACTGCACCCTGACACACTGCCCCCTGACACACTGCACCCTGACACGCTGCACCCTGACACACTGCACCCTCTGACACACAGCCCCCTGACACACACTACCCCCTGACACACACTACCCCCTGACACACAGCCCCCTGACACACAGCCCCCGGACACACACTGCACCCTGACACACTGCACCCTGACACACTCTATGCCCTGACACACTGCCCCCCAGACACGCCGCACCCTGACACACTCCTCCACGACACACTGCCCCCTGACACACTGCCCGCGACACACTGCCCCCTAACACACTGTGCGCCTCACACACTGCACCCAGACACACTACACTCTGACACAATACCCCCGACACACTGCCCCTGACACACTGCCCCCTGACACACTATATCCTGACACACTACCCCTGACACAATACCCCCTGACACACTGCCCCTGACACACTGCCCCCGACACACTGCCCCCTGACACACTACCCCCCGACACACTGCCCCCAACATACTGCCCCCGACACATTGCACCCTGACACACTACACCCTGACACTGCCCCCTGACACACTGCACCCTGACACACTACCCCCCGACACACTGCCCCCAACATACTGCCCCCGACACACTGCACCCTGACACACTACACCCTGACACTGCCCCCTGACACACTACACCCTGACACACTGCCCCCTGACACATTGCACCCCGACACACTGCCCCCTGACACACTGCACCCTGAAACACTGCCCCCGATACACTGCCCCCTGACACACTGCCCCCTGACACAGTGAACCCCGACACAATGCCCCCTGACACACTGCCCCTCGACACACTGCCACCTGACACACTGCACCCCGACACACTGCACCCCGACACACTGCACTCCCTGACACACAGCCCCCTGACACACTACACCCTGACACACTGCCACCTGACACACTGCACCCCGACACACTGCACCCCGACACACTACACCCTGACACACTGCACCCCGACACACTGCACCCCCTGACACACTCTACGCCCTAACACACTGCCCCCCAGACAGAATGCACCCTGACACACTCCTCCACGACACACTGCCCCCTGACACACTGCCCCCGACACACTGCACCCTGACACACTACACTCTGACACACAGCACCCGAACACACTACTCCCCGACAATCTGCCCCCTGACACACTGCCACTCTGACACACTCCCTACGACACCCTGACACACTGCCCCCCGACACACTGCCCCCTGACACACTGCCCCCAGATACACTGCCCCCTGACACACTGACCCCCAGACACACTACACCGTGACACACTGTCCCCTGACCCACTGCCCCCTGACACTCTACCCCCTGACACACAGCACCCTAACACACTGCCTCCTGACACACTGCCCACTGACACACTGCCCCCGACACACTACACCCTGACACACTGCCCCCTGACACACTGCACCCTGACACACTGCACCCTGACACGCTGCACCCTGACACACTGACCCTTGACACACTGCCCACTGACACACTGCCCCCTGACACACTGCCCTGACACACTGCACCCTGACACACTGCACCCCCTAACACACTGCTGCTGAAACACTGACCCCTGACACACTGCACGCCAGACAAACTGCCCCCTGACACACTCCCCCACGACACACTCACCTGACACACTGCCCCTGACACACTGCCCCCTGACACACTGCCCCAACACACTCTACCCCCTGACACACTGCCCCCTGACACACTGCCCCCGAAACACTATTCCCCCTGACCCACTGCCCCCTCACACACTACACCCCAACACACTACACCAGATACACTGCCCCCTGACACACTGCCCCCTGACACACTGCCCCCTGAAACACTATACCCCCCGACACACTGCCCCCCAGACACACTGCTCCCCCGACACACTGCCCACTGACACACTGCCCCCGACACACTGTACGCTGACACACATACCTGACACACTGCCCCCTGAAACACTATACCCCCTGACACACTGCACCCCCTGACACACTGCCCCCGACACACTGCATCCTGACACACTGCCCCCCTGACACATTGCACCCTGATACACAGCGCCCTGACACACTGCACCCCCTGACACACTTTCCCCTGACACACTGCCCCCTGACACATTGCCCCCAGACACACTGCACCCCGACACACTACCCCCTGACACACTGCCTCCTGACACACTGCCCACTGACACACTGTCCCAGACACACTACACCCTGACACACTGCCCCCAAAACAGTGCACCCTGACACACTGCCCACTGACACACTGCCCCCTAACATACTGCACGCCTCACACACTGTACCCTGACACACATACCTGACACACTGCCCCCTGAAACACTATACCCCCTGACACACTGCCCCCGACACGCTGTCCACTGACACACTTCACCCCAGACACACTGCCCCCTGACACACTGCCCCCACGACACACTGCATCCTGACACACTGCCCCCGGCACACTGCACCCTGACACACTGCCCCCAACACACTGTCCCTTGACACACTACACCCTGACACACTGCCCCCATGACACACTACATCCTGACACACTGCCCCCATGACACACTGCACCCTGACACAGTGCCCCCTGACACACTGCACCCTGACACACTGCCCCCATGACACACTGCATCCTGACACACTGCCCCCGGCACACTGCACCCTGACACACTGCCCCCAACACACTGTCCCTTGACACACTACACCCTGACACACTGCCCCCGACACAATGTCCCACTGACTCACTGGACACCCTGACACACTACACCCTGACACACTGCATCCTGACACATTCCCCCATGGCACACTGCACCCTGACACACTCCACCCAGACACACTACCCCTGACACGCTGCCCCCTGACACACTGCACGCCCTGACACACTGCCCCCTAACATACTGCGCGCCTCACACACTGTCCCCTGACACACATACCTGACACACTGACCCCTGACACACTACACCCCAACACACTACACCCTGACACACTGCCCCCTGACAAAATGTCCCTGACACACTGCCCCCTCACACACTGCCTCCTGACACACTGCCCACTGACACACTGCACCCTCTGACTCACTGCACCCTCTGACACACTGCACCCTGACACACTGCCCTCGACACAGTGCCCCCTGACACACTGACCCCTGACACACTGCACCCTGACACACTGCCCCCTGACAGACTGGACTTTAACACACTGACCCCTGACACACTGACCCCTGACACACTGAGCCCTGACACACTGCCCCCTGACACACTGCCCACTGACACACTGCCCCCTAACATACTGCGCGCCTCACACACTGTCCCCTGACACACATACCTGACACACTGACCCCTGACACACAACACCCCAACACACTACACCCTGACACACTGCCCCCTGACAAAATGTCCCTGACACACTGCCCCCTCACACACTGCCTCCTGACACACTGCCCACTGACACACTGCACCCTCTGACTCACTGCACCCTCTGACACACTGCACCCTGACACACTGCCCTCGACACAGTGCCCCCTGACACACTGACCCCTGATACACTGCACCCTGACACACTGCCCCCTGACAGACTGGACTTTAACACACTGACCCCTGACACACTGACCCCTGACACACTGAGCCCTGACACACTGCCTCTTGACACACTGCCCACTGACACACTGCCCCCTGACACACTGCCCCTGACACAGTGCACCCCCTGACACACTGCTGCTGAAACACTGACCCCTGACACACTGCACATCCTGTCACACTGTCCCACAGACAAACTGCCCCCTGACACACTCCCCCACGACACACTACACCCTGACACACTGCCCCCAGACCCACTGCCCCCGACACACTACACCCCAACACACTACACCTGACACACTGCCGCTGACACACTCTACCCCCTGACACACTGCCCCCTGACACACTGCCCCCTGAAACACTATACTCCCTGACACACTGCCCCCCAGAAACACTGCACCCCCGACACACTGCCCCCGACACACTGGACCTTAACACACTGACCCCTGACACACTACACCCTGACACACTGCCCACTGACACACTGCCCCCTGACACACTGCCCCTGACACACTGCACCCTGACACACTGACCCCTGACACACTGGTCCTTAACACACTGACCCCTGACACACTGACCCCTGACACACTGGACCTTAACACACTGACCCCTGACATACTGCCCCTGACACACTGCACCCCCTGACACACTGCCCGCTGAAACACTGACCCCTGACACACTGCGTGCCCAGTCACACTGCCCCCCAGACAAACTGCCCCCTGACACACTCCCCCACGACACACTACACCCTGACACACTGACCTCTGACACACTGCCACCCCATCACACTGCCCCCGACACACTACCCCCTGACACACTACCCCCTGACACACTACGCCCTGACACACTGCTCCACTGACACACTGCCCCCCGACACACTGCCCCCTGACACACTATCCACGACACACTACACCCTCTGACACAATGCACCCTGACACACAGCCCCCTGACACACTGCTCCCTGACACACACTGCCCCCCTGACACACAGCCCCCTGACACACTCTACGCCCTGACACACTGCCCCCCAGACACGCTGCACCCTGACACACTCCTCCACAACACATTGCACCCTGACACACTGCCCCCTGACATATTGCCCCCTAACACACTACACCCTGACACACTGCCCCTCACACACTGCACCCTGTCACACTGCTCCCTGACACACTGCACCCTGACACACTGACCCCTGACACACTGCACCCTGACACACTGCCCAGTGACACACTGAACCCTGACACACTGCCCCTTGACACACTGCCCCCTGACACACTGACCCCTGACACACTGCACCCCCTGACACACTGCCCCTTGACACACTGCCCCCTGACACACTGCACCCTGACACACTGACCCCTGACACACTGCACCCTGACACACTGCCCAGTGACACACTGAACCCTGACACACAGCCCCTTGACACACTGCCCCCTGACACACTGCACCCCCTGACACACTGCCCCTTGACATTCTGCCCCCTGACACACTGCACCCCCTGACACACTGCACCCTGACACACTGCCCCCTGACACACTGCACCCCCTGACACACTGCACCCTGACACACTGCCCACTGACACACTGCCCCCTGACACACTGCCCTTGACACACTGCAACCCCTGACACACTGCCCTCTGACACACTGCACTCCCTGACACACAGCCCCCTGACACACAGCCCCCTGAAACACACTACCCCCTGACACACAGCCCGCTGACACACACTGCCCCCCTGACACACAGCCCCCTGACACACTCTGTGCCCTGACACACTGCCCCCCCGACACACTGCCCCCGACACACTGTCCCCTGACATACTGCCCCCTAACACGCTGTGCGCCTCACACACTGCACCCAGACACACTACACTCTGACACATTGCACCCTGACACACAGCGCCCTGACACGCTGAACCCTGACACACTGACCCCTGACACACTTCACCATGACATACTGCCCCCTGACACACTGACCCCCAGACACACTACACCCTGACACACTGCCCCCTGACACACTGTACCCTGACACATTGACCCCCAGACACACTGCCCCCTGACACACTGACCCCCAGACACACTAAACCCTGACACACTGCGCCCTGACACACTGCCCTCTGACACACTGCACCCTCTGACACACTGCACCCTGACACACTGCACCCCCTGACACACTGCACCCTGACACACGGCACCCTGACACACTGCACCCTGACACACTGCACCCTCTGACACACTGCACCCTGACACACTGCCCTCGAGACAGTGCCCCCTGACACACTGACCCCTGACACACTACTCCCTCTGACACACTGCACCCCCTGACACACTGCACCCTCGGACACACTGCACCCTGACACACTGCCCTCGACACAGTGCCCCCTGACACACTGCGCCCTGACACACTGCCCCCTGACACACTGCACCCTGACACACTGCCCCCTGTCACACCGGACCTTAAAACACTGACCCCTGACACACTGCACCCTGACACACTGCCCCTGACACACTGGACCTTAAAACACTGACCCCTGACACACAGCCCGCTGACACACACTGCCCCCCAGACACGCTGCACCCTGACACACTCCTCCACGACACATTGCACCCTGACACACTGTCCCCTGACATACTGCCCCCTAACACACTGCCCCCTGACACACTGTCCCCTGACATACTGCCCCCTAACACACTGCCCCTGACACACTACACCCTGACACACTGCACCCTGACACACTGCCCAGTGACACACTGAACCCTGACACACTGCCCCTTGACACACTGCCCCCTGACACACTGCACCCCCTGACACACTGCCCCTTGACACTCTGCCCCCTGACACACTGCACCCCCTGACACACTGCACCCTGACACACTGCCCCCTGACACACTGCACCCCCTGAAACACTGCACCATGACACACTGCCCACTGACACACTGCCCTCTGACACACTGCCCTTGACACACTGCAACCCCTGACACACTGCCCTCTGACACACTGCACTCCCTGACACACAGCCCCCTGACACACAGCCCTCTGACACACACTAGCCCCTGACACACAGCCCCCTGACACACACTGCCCCCTGACACACTGCCCCCTGACACACTACCCCCTGACACACTACGCCCTGACACACTGCTCCACTGACACACAGCCCCCTGACACACACTACCCCCTGACTTTCAGCCCCCTGACACACACTACCCCCGGACACACAGCCCGCTGACACACACTACCCCCTGACACACAGCCCTCTGACACACACTGCCCCCCTGACACACAGCCCCCTGACACACTCTATGCCCTGACACACTGCCCCCCCGACACACTGCCCCCTGACACACTGTCCCCTGACATACTGCCCCCTAACACACTGTGCGCCTCACACACTGCACCCAGACACACTACACTCTGACACATTGCACCCTGACACCCAGCGCCCTGACACGCTGAACCCTGACACACTGACCCCTGACACACTTCACCATGACATACTGCCCCCTGACACACTGACCCCCAGACACACTACACCCCGACACACTGCCCCCTGACACACTGCACCCTGACACACTGCACCCAGACACACTACACTCTGACACATTGCACCCTGACAAACAGCGCCCTGACACGCTGAACCCTGACACACTGACCCCTGACACACTTCACCATGACATACTGCCCCCTGACACACTGACCCCCAGACACACTGCACCCTGACACACTGACCCCCAGACACACTACACCCTGACACACTGCCCCCTGACACACTGCACCCTGACACACTGACCCCCAGACACACTACACCCTGACACACTGCCCCCTGACACACTGTAACCTGACACATTGACCCCCAGACACACTGCACCCTGACACACTGCCCCCTGATACACTGCACCCTGACACACTGCCCCCTGACACACTGCACCCTGACACACTGACCCCCAGACACACTGTACCCTGACACACTGCCCCCTGACACACTGTACCCTGACACATTGACCCCCAGACACACTGCACCCTGACACACTGCCCCCTGACACACTGCACCCTGACACACTGACCCCCAGACACACTACACCCTGACACACTGCCCCCTGACACACTGTAACCTGACACATTGACCCCCAGACACACTGCACCCTGACACACTGCTCCCTTACACAGTGCACCCTGACACACTTCCCCTGACACACTGCTACCTGACACACTGCCCCCCGACACAGACACCCTAACACACTGCATCCCGACACACGACACCCTGACACACTGCCCCTTGACACACTGCCCCCTGACACACTGCACCCCCTGACACACTGCCTCTTGACACACTGCCCCCTGACACACTGCACCCCCTGACACACTGCACCCTGACACACTGCCCCCTGACACACTGCACCCCCTGACACACTGCACCCTGACACACTGCCCACTGACACGCTGAGCCCTGACACACTGCCCCTTGACACACTGCCCACTGACACACTGCCCCCGGACACACTGCCCTTGACACACTGCAACCCCTGACACACAGCCCCCTGACACACTGCCCCCTGACACACACTGCCCCCCTGACACACAGCCCCCTGACACACTACCCCCTGACACACACTGCCCCCCTGACACACAGCCCCCTGACACACACTGCCCCCCTGACACACAGCCCCCTGACACACTGCCCCCCTGACACGCCGCACCCTGACACACTCCTCCACGACACATTGCACCCTGACACACTGCCCCCTGACATACTGCCCCCTAACACACTGTGCGCCTCACACACTGCACCCAGACACACAGCGCCCTGACACGCTGAACCCTGACACACTGACCCCTAGACACACTTCACCATGACATACTGCCCCCTGACACACTGCCCCCTGACACACTACACCCTGACACACTGCCCCCTGACACACTGCACCCAGACACACTACACTCTGACACATTGCACCCTGACACACAGCGCCCTGACACGCTGAACCCTGACACACTGACCCCCAGACACACTTCACCATGACACACTGCCCCCTGACACACTGCACCCTGACACACTACACCCTGACACACTGCCCCCTGACACACTGCACCCTGACCCACTGCGCCCTGACACACTGAACCCTGACACACTGACCCCTAGACACACTTCACCATGACATACTGCCCCCTGACACACTGACCCTCAGACACACTACACCCTGACACACTGCCCCCTGACACACTGCACCCTCTGACACACTTCACCATGACATACTGCCCCCTGACACACTAACCCCCAGACACACTACACCCTGACACACTGCCCCCAGACACACTGCACCCTGACACACTGCCCCCCTGACACACTGCACCCTCTGAAACACTGCACCTTGACACACTGCCCCCTGACACACTGCACCCCTGACACACTGCACCCTCTGACACACTGCACCCTGACACACTGCCCTCGACACAGTGCACCCCGACACACTACCCCCTGACTCACAGCCCCCTGACACACTGCACTCCCTGACACACTACCCCCTGACACACAGCCCCCTGACACACACTGCCCCCCTGACACACAGCCCCCTGACACACTCTACGCCCTGACACACTGCCCCCCAGACACGCTGCACCCTGACACACTGTCCCCTGACACACTGCACCCAGACACACTACACTCTGACACACTGCACCCAGACACACTGCCCCCTGACACACTGCCCCCTGACACACTGCACCCAGACACACTACACTCTGACACACTACACCCTGACACATTGCACCCTGACCACTGCTCCCTTACACACTGCACTCTGACACACTGCACCCTGACACACTGCACCCTGACACACTGCCCCTGACACACTGACCCCCAGACACACTGTACCCTGACACATTGACCCCCAGACACACTGCACCCTGACCCACTGCTCCCTTACACACTGCACCCTGACACACTGCACCCTGACACACTGCCCCCTGACACACTGCCCCCTGACACACTGACCCCCAGACACACTAAACCCTGACACACTGCCCCCTGACACACTGCCCCCTGACACACTGACCCCCAGACACACTGCACCCTGACACACTGCTCCCTTACACAGTGCACCCTGACACACTTCCCCTGACACACTGCTACCTGACACACTGCCCCCCGACACAGACACCCTAACACACTGCATCCCGACACACGACACCCTGACACACTGCCCCTTGACACACTGCCCCCTGACACACTGCACCCCCTGACACACTGCCCCTTGACACACTGCCCCCTGACACACTGCACCCCCTGACACACTGCACCCTGACACACTGCCCCCGGACACACTGCCCCCTGACACACTGCACCCCCTGACACACTGCAACCCCTGACACACTGCCCTCTGACACACTGCACTCCCTGACACACAGCCCCCTGACACACAGCCCCCTGACACACACTACCCCGTGACACACAGCCCCCTGACACACACTACCCCCTGACACACTGCCCCCTGACACACTACCCCCTGACACACTACGCCCTGACACACTGCTCCACTGACACACTGCCCCCTAACACACTGCCCCCTGACACACTATCCACGACACACTGCACCCTCTGACACACTGCACCCTGACACACTGCCCTCGACACAGTGCCCACTAACGCACTGAGCCCTGATACACTGCCCCTTGACACACTGCCCACTCACACTCTGCCTCCTGACACATTGCCCCTGACACACTGCCCCCTGACACACTACACTCTAACACACTACACCCTGACACACTGCCCCCTGACACACTATACCCTGACACACTGCCCCCCTGACACACTACACCACGACACACTACACCCTGACACACTGGACCCTGACACACTGCCCCCTGACACACTGCCCCCTGACACACTATCCACGACACACTACACCCTGACACACTGCCCCCTGACACACTATACCCTGACACACTGCACCCTCTGACACACTGCATCCTGACACACTGCAGCCTCTGACACACTGCACCCTGACACACTGCACCCTCTGACACACTGCACCCTGACACACTGCCCTCAACACAGTGCACCCCGACACACTACCCCCTGACTCACAGCCCCCTGACACACAGCCCCCTGACACACAGCCCCCTGACACACTGCACCCTCTGACACACTGCATCCTGACACACTGCAGCCTCTGACACACTGCACCCTGACACACTGCACCCTCTGACACACTGCACCCTGACACACTGCCCTCGACACAGTGCACCCCGACACACTACCCCCTGACTCACAGCCCCCTGACACACAGCCCCCTGACACACTGCCCCCCTGACACACTACACCACGACACACTACACCCTGACACACTGGACCCTGACACACTGCCCCCCGACACACTGCCCCCTGACACACTACACTCTAACACACTACACCCTGACACACTGCCCCCTGACACACTATACCCTGACACACTGCCCCCCTGACAGACTACACCCCGACACACTACACCCTGACACACTGCCCCCCTGACTCACAGCCCCCTGACACACTGCACTCCCTATCACACTGCACCCCTGACACACTGCACCCCTGACACACTGCCCCCCGACACACTACACCCCGACACACTACCCCCTGACTCACAGCCCCCTGACACACACTGCCCCCCTGACACACAGCCCCCTGACACACAGCCCCCTGACACACACTGCCCCCCAGACACGCTGCACCCTGACACACTCCTCCACAACACACTGCCCCCTGACACACTGCCCCCTGACACACTGACCCCTAACACACTGTGCGCCTCACACACTGCACCCAGACACACTACACTCTGACACATTGCACCCTGACACACAGCGCCCTGACACGCTGAACCCTGACACACTGACCCCTAGACACACTTCACCATGACACACTGCACCCTGACACACTGCACCCTGACACACTGCACCCTGACACACTGCACCCTCTGACACACTGCCCCCTGACACACTGCACCCCCTGACACACTGCACCCTGACACACTGCCCTCGACACAGTGCACCCCGACACACTACCCCCTGACTCACAGACCCCTGACACACTGCACTCCCTGACACACTACCCCCTGACACACAGCCCCCTGACACACAGCCCCCTGACACACACTGCCCCCCTGACACACAGCCCCCTGACACACTCTACGCCCTGACACACTGCCCCCCAGACACGCTGCACCCTGACACACTCATCCACAACACATTGCACCCTGACACACTGTCCCCTGACATACTGCCCCCTAACACACTGCCCCCTGACACACTGTCCCCTGACATACTGCCCCCTAACACACTGCCCCCTGACACACTGACCCCTGACACACTTCACCATGACATACTGCCCCCTGACAAACTGACCCAAAACACACTACACCCTGACACACTGCCCCCTGACACACTGCCCCCTGACACATTGACCCCCAGACACACTGCACCCTGACCCACTGCTCCCTGACACACACTGCCCCCCTGACACACAGCCACCTGACACACTCTACGCCCTGACACACTGCCCCCCAGACACGCTGCACCCTGACACACTCCTCCACAACACATTGCACCCTGACACACACTGTCCCCTGACATACTGCCCCCTAACACACTGCCCCCTGACACACTGTCCCCTGACATACTGCCCCCTAACACACTGTGCGCCTCACACACTGCACCCAGACACACTACACTCTGACACATTGCACCCTGACACACAGCGCCCTGACACGCTGAACCCTGACACAATGACCCCTGACACACTTCACCATGACACACTGCACCCAGACACACTACACTCTGACACATTGCACCCTGACACACAGCGCCCTGACACGCTGAACCCTGACACAATGACCCCTGACACACTTCACCATGACACACTGCACCCAGACACACTACACTCTGACACATTGCACCCTGACACACAGCGCCCTGACACGCTGAACCCTGACACAATGACCCCTGACACACTTCACCATGACACACTGCACCCAGACACACTACACTCTGACACATTGCACCCTGACACACAGCGCCCTGACACGCTGAACCCTGACACACTGCACCCTGACCCACTGCGCCCTGACACGCTGCCCCCTGACACACTGACCCCTAGACACACTTCACCCTGACACACTGCACCCTGACACACTGCACCCTGACACACTGCACCCTCTGACACACTGCACCCTGACACACTGCACCCTCTGACACACTGCACCCTGACACACTGCCCTCGACACAGTGCACCCCGACACACTGCACCCTGACACACTGCACCCTCTGACACACTGCATCCTGACACACTGCAGCCTCTGACACACTGCACCCTGACACACTGCACCCTCTGACACACTGCACCCTGACACACTGCCCTCGACACAGTGCACCCCGACACACTACCCCCTGACTCACAGCCCCCTGACACACAGCCCCCTGACACACAGCCCCCTGACACACTCTACGCCCTGACACACTGCCCCCCAGACACGCTGCACCCTGACACACTCCTCCACAACACATTGCACCCTGACACACTGTCCCCTGACATACTGCCCCCTGACACACTGTGCGCCTCACACACTGCACCCAGACACACTACACTCTGACACATTGCACCCTGACACACAGCGCCCTGACACGCTGAACCCTGACACACTGACCCCCAGACACACTTCACCATGACACACTGCACCCTGACACACTACACCCTGACACACTGCCCCCCTGACACACTGACCCCTGACACACTGTCCCCTGACATACTGCCCCCTGACACACTGACCCCCAGACACACTACACCCTGACACACTGCCCCCTGACAAACTGTACCCTGACACATTGACCCCCAGACACACTGCACCCTGACCCACTGCTCCCTTACACAGTGCACCCTGACACACTGCCCCTGACACACTGCCCCCTGACACACTGCACCCTGACACACTGCACCCTGACACACTGCCCCTGACACACTGCACCCAGACACACTACACTCTGACACATTGCACCCTGACACACAGCGCCCTGACACGCTGAACCCTGACACACTGACCCCCAGACACACTTCACCATGACACACTGCCCCCTGACACACTGACCCCCAGACACACTAAACCCTGACACACTGCCCCCTGACACACTGTACCCTGACACAGACACCCTAACATACTGCATCCCGACACACGACTCCCTGACACACTGCCCCTTGACACACTGCCCCCTGACACACTGCACCCCCTGACACACTGCCCCTTGACACACTGCCCCCTGACACACTGCACCCCCTGAAACACTTCACCCTGACACACTGCCCCCTGACACACTGCACCCCCTGACACACTGCACCCTGACACACTGCCCACTGACACACTGCACCCTGACACACTACACCCTGACACACTGACCCCCGACACACTGCGCCCTGACACACTGCCCCCTGACACACTGCCCCCTGACACACTGACCCCCAGACACACTAAACCCTGACACACTGCCCCCTGACACACTGTACCCTGACATATTGACCCCCAGACACAGACACCCTAACACACTGCATCCCGACACATGACACCCTGACACACTGCCCCTTGACACACTGCCCCCTGACACACTGCACCCCCTGACACACTGCCCCTTAACACACTGCCCCCTGACACACTGCACCCCCTGACACACTGCAACCCCTGACACACTGCCCTCTGACACACTGCACTCCCTGACACACAGCCCCCTGACACACAGCCCCTTGACACACACTACCCCCTGACACACTGCCCCCTGACACACACTACCCCCTGACACACTGCCCCCTGACACACTACCCCCTGACACACTACGCCCTGACACACTGCTCCACTGACACACTGCCCCCTGACACACTGCCCCCTGACACACTGCCCCCTGACACACTATCCACGACACACAACACCCTCTGACACACTGCACCCTGACACACTGCCCTCGACACACTGCCCACTAACGCACTGAGCCCTGATACACTGCCCCCTGGCACACTATACCCTGACACACTGCCCCCCTGACACACTACACCCTGACACACTGGACCCTGACTCACAGCCCCCTAACACACTGCACTCCCTATCACACTGCACCCCTGACACACTGCACCCCTGACACACTGCCCCCCGACACACTACACCCTGACACACTACCCCCTGACTCACAGCCCCCTGACACACTGCACTCCCTGACACACTGCACCCCCTGACACACTGCAACCCCTGACACACTGCCCTCTGACACACTGCACTCCCTGACACACAGCCCCCTGACACACAGCCCCCTGACACACACTACCCCCTGACACACACTACCCCCTGACACACAGCCCCCTGACACACACTGCCCCCCTGACACACAGCCCCCTGACACACTCTACGCCCTGACACACTGCACCCAGACACGCTGCACCCTGACACACTCCTCCACAACACATTGCACCCTGACACACTGCCCCCTAACACACTGTGCGCCTCACACACTGCACCCTGACACACTGACCCCTGACACACTTCACCATGACATACTGCCCCCTGACACACTGACCCCCAGACACACTACACCCTGACACACTGCCCCCTGACACACTGTACCCAGACACATTGACCCCCAGACACACTGCACCCTGACACACTGCTCCCTGATACACTGCCCCTGACACACTGCACCCTGACACACTGCACCCTGACACACTGCACCCCCTGACACACTGCCCCTGACACATTGCACCCAGACACACTGCACCCTGACACACTGCACCCTCTGACACACTGCACCCTGACACACTGCACCCTGACACACTGCACCCCCTGACACACTGCACCCTGACACACTGCACCCTGACACACTGCACCCTCTGACACACTGCATCCTGACACACTGCCCTCGACACAGTGCCCACTGACACAGTGCCCCCTGACACACTGCGCCCTGACACACTGCCCAGTGACACACTGAACCCTGACACACTGCCCCTTGACACACTGCCCCCTGACACACTGCACCCCTTGACACACAGCCCCCTGACACACAGCCCCCTGACACACTCTATGCCCTGACATACTGCCCCCTAACACACTGTGCGCCTCACACACTGCACCCAGACACATTGCACCCTGACACACTGCCCCCTGACACACTGTACCCTGACATACTGCCCCCTAACACACTGTGCGCCTCACACACTACACTCTGACACATTGCACCCTGACACACAGCGCCCTGACACGCTGAACCCTGACACACTGCCCCCTGACACACTGCACCCTTACACAGTGCACCCTGACACACTGCCCCTGACACACTGCCCCCTGACACACTGGACCTTAACACACTGACCCCTGACACACTGCCCTCGACACACTGCCCACTAACGCACTGAGCCCTGATACACTGCCCCCTGGCACACTACACCCTGACACACTGCCCCCTGACACACTGTACCCAGACACATTGACCCCCAGACACACTGCACCCTGACACACTGCACCCTGACACACTGCACCCCCTGACACACTGCCCCTGACACACTGCACCCAGACACACTGCACCCTGACACACTGCACCCTGACACACTGCACCCTCTGACACACTGCATCCTGACACACTGCCCTCGACACAGTGCCCACTGACACAGTGACCCCTGACACACTGTGCCCTGACACACTGCCCAGTGACACACTGAACCCTGACACACTGCCCCTTGACACACTGCCCCCTGACACACTGCACCCCTTGACACACAGCCCCCTGACACACAGCCCCCTGACACACTCTATGCCCTGACATACTGCCCCCTAACACACTGTGCGCCTCACACACTGCACCCAGACACATTGCACCCTGACACACTGCACCCTTACACAGTGCACCCTGACACACTGCCCCTGACACACTGCCCCTGACACACTGCCCCCTGACACACTGCTCCCTGACACACTGCACCCTGACACACTGCACCCAGACACACTACACTCTGACACATTGCACCCTGACACACAGCGCCCTGACACGCTGAACCCTGACACACTGACCCCCAGACACACTTCACCATGACACACTGCCCCCTGACACACTGCCCCCTGACACACTGACCCCCAGACACACTAAACCCTGACACACTGCCCCCTGACACACTGTACCCTGACACATTGACCCCCAGACACAGACACCCTAACACACTGCATCCCGACACATGACACCCTGACACACTGCCCCTTGACACACTGCCCCCTGACACACTGCACCCCCGACACACTGCCCCTTGACACACTGCCCCCTGACACACTGCACCCCCTGACACACTGCAACCCCTGACACACTGCCCTCTGACACACTGCACTCCCTGACACACAGCCCCCTGACACACAGCCCCCTGACACACACTACTCCCTGACACACAGCCCCCTGACACACACTACCCCCTGACACACAGCCCACTGACACACACTACCCCCTGACACACTGCCCCCTGACACACTACCCCCTGACACACTACGCCCTGACACACTGCTCCACTGACACACTGCCCCCTGACACACTGCCCCCTGACACACTGCACCCTGACACACTGCTCCACTGACACACTGCCCCCTGACACACTGCCCCCTTACACACTGTCCCCTGACACACTGTCCCCTGACACACTGCCCCTGACACACTGTCCCCTGACACACTGCCCCCTGACACACTGTCCCCTGACATACTGCCCCCTAACACACTGTGCGCCTCACACACTGCACCCAGACACACTACACTCTGACACATTGCACCCTGACACACAGCACCCTGACACACTACTCCCTGACACACTGACCCCCGACACACTTCACCATGACATACTGCCCCCTGACACACTGACCCCCAGACACACTACACCCTGACACACTGCCCCCTGACACACTGTCCCCTGACATACTGCCCCCTAACACACTGTGCGCCTCACACACTGCACCCAGACACACTACACTCTGACACATTGCACCCTGACACACAGCGCCCTGACACACTACTCCCTGACACACTGACCCCCGACACACTTCACCATGACATACTGCCCCCTGACACACTGACCCCCAGACACACTGCACCCTGACACACTGCACCCAGACACACTACACTCTGACACATTGCACCCTGACACACAGCGCCCTGACACGCTGAACCCTGACACACTGACCCCTGACACACTTCACCATGACATACTGCCCCCTGACACACTGACCCCCAGACACACTACACCCTGACACACTGCCCCCTGACACACTGCCCCTGACACACTGCCCCCTGACACACTGCACCCTGACACACTGCACCCTGACACACTGCCCCTGACACACTGCACCCTGACACACTGCACCCAGACACACTACACTCTGACACATTGCACCCTGACACACAGCGCCCTGACACGCTGAACCCTGACACACTGACCCCCAGACACACTTCACCATGACACACTGCCCCCTGACACACTGACCCCCAGACACACTAAACCCTGACACACTGCCCCCCGACACACTGTACCCTGACACATTGACCCCCAGACACACTGCTACCTGACACACTGCCCCCCGACACACTTCACCATGACATACTGCCCCCTGACACACTGACCCCCAGACACACTACACCCTGACACACTGCCCCCTGACACACTGTCCCCTGACATACTGCCCCCTAACACACTGTGCGCCTCACACACTGCACCCAGACACACTACACTCTGACACATTGCACCCTGACACACAGCGCCCTGACACACTACTCCCTGACACACTGACCCCCGACACACTTCACCATGACATACTGCCCCCTGACACACTGACCCCCAGACACACTGCACCCTGACACACTGCACCCAGACACACTACACTCTGACACATTGCACCCTGACACACAGCGCCCTGACACGCTGAACCCTGACACACTGACCCCTGACACACTTCACCATGACATACTGCCCCCTGACACACTGACCCCCAGACACACTACACCCTGACACACTGCCCCCTGACACACTGCCCCTGACACACTGCCCCTGACACACTGCCCCCTGACACACTGCACCCTGACACACTGCACCCTGACACACTGCCCCTGACACACTGCACCCTGACACACTGCACCCAGACACACTACACTCTGACACATTGCACCCTGACACACAGCGCCCTGACACGCTGAACCCTGACACACTGACCCCCAGACACACTTCACCATGACACACTGCCCCCTGACACACTGACCCCCAGACACACTAAACCCTGACACACTGCCCCCTGACACACTGTACCCTGACACATTGACCCCCAGACACACTGCTACCTGACACACTGCCCCCCGACACAGACACCCTAATACACTGCATCCCGACACACGACTCCCTGACACACTGCCCCTTGACACACTGCCCCCTGACACACTGCACCCCCTGACACACTGCCCCTTGACACACTGCCCCCTGACACACTG
Source organism: Chiloscyllium punctatum (assembly GCF_047496795.1). Lineage (NCBI taxonomy): Eukaryota > Metazoa > Chordata > Chondrichthyes > Orectolobiformes > Hemiscylliidae > Chiloscyllium > Chiloscyllium punctatum. Next base: position 98,774,453 of record NC_092751.1, read on the forward strand.
CACCCCCTGACACACTGCACCCTGACACACTGCCCCCTGACACACTGCACCCCCTGACACTCTGCATCCTGACACACTGCCCACTGACACACTGAGCCCTGACACACTGCCCCTTGACACACTGCCCACTGACACACTGCCCCCTGACACACTGCAACCCCTGACACACTGCCCTCTGACACACTGCACTCCCTGACACACAGCCCCCTGACACACACTACCCCCTGACACACAGCCCCCTGACACACACTACCCCCTGACACACTGCCCCCTGACACACTACCCCCTGACACACTATGCCCTGACACACTGCTCCACTGACACACTGCCCCCTGACACACTGCCCCCTGACACACTGTCCCCTGACATACTGCCCCCTAACACACTGTGCGCCTCACACACTGCACCCAGACACACTACACTCTGACACATTGCACCCTGACACACAGCGCCCTGACACACTACTCCCTGACACACTGACCCCCGACACACTTCACCATGACATACTGCCCCCTGACACACTGACCCCCAGACACACTGCACCCTGACACACTGCACCCAGACACACTACACTCTGACACATTGCACCCTGACACACAGCGCCCTGACACGCTGAACCCTGACACACTGACCCCTGACACACTTCACCATGACATACTGCCCCCTGACACACTGCCCCTGACACACTGCCCCTGACACACTGCACCCTGACACACTGCACCCTGACACACTGCCCCTGACACACTGCACCCTGACACACTGCACCCAGACACACTACACTCTGACACATTGCACCCTGACACACAGCGCCCTGACACGCTGAACCCTGACACACTGACCCCCAGACACACTTCACCATGACACACTGCCCCCTGACACACTGACCCCCAGACACACTAAACCCTGACACACTGCCCCCTGACACACTGTAACCTGACACATTGACCCCCAGACACACTGCTACCTGACACACTGCCCCCGACACAGACACCCTAACACACTGCATCCCGACACACGACTCCCTGACACACTGCCCCTTGACACACTGCCCCCTGACACACTGCACCCCCTGACACACTGCCCCTTGACACACTGCCCCCTGACACACTGCACCCTGACACACTGCCCCCTGACACACTGCACCCCCTGACACACTGCACCCTGACACACTGCCCACTGACACACTGAGCCCTGACACACTGCCCCTTGACACACTGCCCACTGACACACTGCCCCCTGACACACTGCAACCCCTGACACACTGCCCTCTGACACACTGCACTCCCTGACACACAGCCCCCTGGCACACACTACCCCCTGACACACAGCCCCCTGACACACACTACCCCCTGACACACAGCCCCCTGACACACACTACCCCCTGAAACACTGCCCCCTGACACACTACCCCTGACACACTACGCCCTGACACACTGCTCCACTGACACACTGCCCCCTGACACACTGCCCCCTGACACACTATCCACGACACACTACACCCTCTGACACACTGCACCCTGACACACTGCCCTCGACACACTGCCCACTAACGCACTGAGCCCAGACACATTGACCCCCAGACACACTGCTACCTGACACACTGCCCCCCGACACAGACACCCTAACACACTGCATCCCGACACACGACTCCCTGACACACTGCCCCTTGACACACTGCCCCCTGACACACTGCACCCCCTGACACACTGCCCCTTGACACACTGCCCCCTGACACACTGCACCCCCTGACACACTGCACCCTGACACACTGCCCCCTGACACACTGCACCCCCTGACACTCTGCACCCTGACACACTGCCCACTGACACACTGAGCCCTGACACACTGCCCCTTGACACACTGCCCACTGACACACTGCCCCCTGACACACTGCAACCCCTGACACACTGCCCTCTGACACACTGCACTCCCTGACACCCAGCCCCCTGACACACACTACCCCCTGACACACAGCCCCCTGACACACACTACCCCCTGACACACAGCCCCCTGACATACTGCCCCCTAACACACTGTGCGCCTCACACACTGCACCCAGAAACACTACACTCTGACACATTGCACCCTGACACCCAGCGCTCTGACACGCTGAACCCTGACACACTGACCCCTGACACACTTCACCATGACATACTGCCCCCTGACACACTGACCCCCAGACACACTAAACCCTGACACACTGCCCCCTGACACACTGCACCCAGACACATTGACCCCCAGACACACTGCACCCTGACACACTGCTCCCTTACACAGTGCACCCTGACACACTGCCCCTGACACACTGCACCCTGACACACTGCACCCAGACACACTACACTCTGACACATTGCACCCTGACACACAGCGCCCTGACACGCTGAACCCTGACACACTGACCCCCAGACACACTTCACCATGACACACTGCCCCCTGACACACTGACCCCCAGACACACTAAACCCTGACACACTGCCCCCTGACACACTGTAACCTGACACATTGACCCCCAGACACACTGCTACCTGACACACTGCCCCCCGACACAGACACCCTAACACACTGCATCCCGACACACGACTCCCTGACACACTGCCCCTTGACACACTGCCCCCTGACACACTGCACCCCCTGACACACTGCCCCTTGACACACTGCCCCCTGACACACTGCACCTCCTGACACACTGCACCCTGACACACTGCCCCCTGACACACTGCACCCCCTGACACACTGCACCCTGACACACTGTCCACTGACACACTGAGCCCTGACACACTGCCCCTTGACACACTGCCCACTGACACACTGCCCCCTGACACACTGCAACCCCTGACACACTGCCCTCTGACACACTGCACTCCCTGACACACAGCCCCCTGGCACACACTACCCCCTGACACACAGCCCCCTGACACACACTACCCCCTGACACACAGCCCCCTGACACACACTACCCCCTGAAACACTGCCCCCTGACACACTACCCCTGACACACTACGCCCTGACACACTGCTCCACTGACACACTGCCCCCTGACACACTGCCCCCTGACACACTATCCACGACACACTACACCCTCTGACACACTGCACCCTGACACACTGCCCTCGACACACTGCCCACTAACGCACTGAGCCCAGACACACTGCCCCCTGACACACTACACTCTAACACACTACACCCTGACACACTGCCCCCCTGACACACTACACCCCGACATACTACACCCTGACACACTGGACCCTGACACACTGCCCCCCTGACACACTGCCCCTGACACACTGCCCCCTGACAGACTGCCCCTGACACACTACCCCTTGACTCACAGCCCCCTGACACACTGCACTCCCTATCACACTGCACCCCTGACACACTGCACCCCTGACACACTGCCCCCCGACACACTACACCCTGACACACTACCCCCTGACTCACAGCCCCCTGACACACTGCACTCCCTGACACACAGCCCCCTGACACACAGCCCCCTGACACACTACCCCCTGACACACTACCCCCTGACACACTGCACTCCCTGACACACAGCCCCCTGACACACAGCCCCCTGACACACAGCCCCCTGACACACTGCCCCCCAGACACGCTGCACCCTGACACACTCCTCCACAACACACTGCACCCAGACACACTGCCCCATGACACACTGCCCCCGACACACTGCACCCTGACACACAGCGCCCTGACATACTGCCCCCTGACACATTGACCCCCAGACACACTGCACCCTGACCCACTGCTCCCTGACACACAGCCCCCTGACACACTGCCCCCTGACACACAGCCCCCTGACACACACTGCCCCCCTGACACATTGACCCCCAGACACACTGCCCCCTGACACATTGACCCCCAGACACACTGCACCCTGACCCACTGCTCCCTGACACACAGCCCCCTGACACACAGCCCCCTGACACACAGCCCCCTGACACACAGCCCCCTGACACACACTGCCCCCCTGACACACAGCCCACTGACACACTCTATGCCCTGACACACTGCCCCCCAGACACGCTGCACCCTGACACACTCCTCCACGACACATTGCACCCTGACACACTGTCCCCTGACATACTGCCCCCTAACACACTGCCCCCTGACACACTGCCCCCTGACACACTGCCCCTGACACACTGCACCCTCTGACACACTGCACCCTGACACACTGCACCCTGACACACTGCACCCCCTGACACACTGCACCCTGACACACTGCACCCTGACACACTGCACCCTCTGACACACTGCACCCTGACACACTGCACCCTGACACACTGCACCCCCTGACACACTGCACCCTGACACACTGCACCCTGACACACTGCACCCACTGACACAGTCCCCCTGACACACTGCGCCCTGACACACTGCCCAGTGACACACTGAACCCTGACACACTGCCCCTTGACACACTGCCCCCTGACACACTGCACCCCCTGACACACTGCACCCTGACACACTGCACCCACTGACACAGTCCCCCTGACACACTGCGCCCTGACACACTGCCCAGTGACACACTGAACCCTGACACACAGCCCCCTGACACACAGCCCCCTGACACACACTGCCCCCCTGACACACACTGCACCCTGACACACACTGTCCCCTGACATACTGCCCCCTAACACACTGCACCCAGACACACTACACCCAGACACACTACACTCTGACACATTGCACCCTGACACACAGCGCCCTGACACGCTGAACCCTGACACACTGACCCCCAGACACACTTCACCATGACACACTGCCCCCTGACACACTGCCCCCCGACACACTGACCCCCAGACACACTTCACCATGACACACTGCCCCCTGACACACTGCCCCCCGACACACTGACCCCAAGACACACTACACCCTGACACACTCCCCCTGACACACTGCTCCCTGACACACTGCACCCTGACACACTGACCCCTGACACACTGCACCCTGACACACTGCCCAGTGACACACTGAACCCTGACACACTGCCCCTTGACACACTGCCCTCTGACACACTGCACCCCCGACACACTGCCCCTTGACACACTGCCCCCTGACACACTGCACCCCCTGACACACTGCACCCTGACACACTGCCCCCTGACACACTGCACCCCCTGACACACTGCACCCCCTGACACACTGCACCCTGACACACTGCCCACTGACACACTGAGCCCTGACACACTGCCCCTTGACACACTGCCCACTGACACACTGCCCTCTGACACACTGCACTCCCTGACACACAGCCCCCTGACACATAGCCCCCTGACACACACTACCCCCTGACACACAGCCCCCTGACACACACTGCCCCCCTGACACACAGCCCCCTTACACACTCTACGCCCTGACACACTGCCCCCCCGACACACTGCCCCCTGACACGCTGTCCCCTGACATACTGCCCCCTAACACACTGTGTGCCTCACACACTGCACCCAGAAACACTACACTCTGACACATTGCACCCTGACACTCAGCGCTCTGACACGCTGAACCCTGACACACTGACCCCTGACACACTTCACCATGACATACTGCCCCCTGACACACTGACCCCCAGACACACTAAACCCTGACACACTGCCCCCTGACACACTGCACCCAGACACATTGACCCCCAGACACACTGCACCCTGACACACTGCTCCCTTACACAGTGCACCCTGACACACTTCCCCTGACACACTACTACCTGACACACTGCCCCCCGACACAGACACCCTAACACACTGCTTCCCGACAAACGACTCCCTGACACACTGCCCCTTGACACACTGCCTTCTGACACACTGCACCCCCTGACACACTGCCCCTTGACACACTGCACCCCCTGACACACTGCACCCCCTGACACACTGCACCCCGACACACTGCCCCCTGACACACTGCACCCCCTGACACACTGCACCCTGACACACTGCACCCTGACACACTGCCCACTGACACACTGAGCCCTGACACACTGCCACTTGACACACTGCCCACTGACACACTGCGCCCTGACACACAGCCCCCTGACACACAGCCCCCTGACACACAGCCCCCTGACACACACTACCCCCTGACACACAGCCCCCTGACACACTGCCCCCCGACACACTGCCCCCGACACCTGCCCCCTGACACACTGTACCCTGACACACTGCCCCCTGACACACTACACCCTGACACACTGTACCCTGACACACTGCACCCTGACACACTACACCCTGACACACTGCACCCCGACACACTGCACCCTGACACACTGCCCCCTGACACACTACACCCTGACAAACTGCACCCCGACACACTGCCCCCTGACACACTACACCCTGACACACTGCACCCCGACACACTGCCCCCTGACACACATACCCCTGACACACTGCCCCCTGACACACTGACCCCTGACACACTGCCCCTGACACACTGTGCACCCTGACACACTGCCCCCTGACACACTACAGCCTGACACACTGCTCCCTGACACACTGCACCCTGACACACAGCGCCCTGACACACTGACCCCCAAACACACTACACCCTGACACACTGCCCCCTGACACACTGCACCCCCTGACACACTGCACCCTGAAACACTACCCCCTGACACACAGCCCCCTGACACACAGCCCCCTGACACACTGCCCCCTGACACACACTGCCTCCCTGACACACAGCCCCCTGACACACTCTATGCCCTGACACACTGCCCTCTGACACATTGCCCACTGACACACTGCACCCTGGCACACTGCCCCCTGACACACTACACCCTGAGACACTACATCCCCTGACACACTGCACCCTGACACACAGCCCCCTGACACACACTACCCCCTGACACACTACGTCCTGACACACAGCCCCCTGACACACAGCCCCCTGACACACACTGCCCCCCTGACACACAGCCCCCTGACACACTCTATGCCCTGACACACTGCCCCCCAGACACGCTGCACCCTGACACACTCCTCCACAACACACTGCCCCCTGACACACTGTCCCCTGACATACTGCCCCCTAACACACTGTGCGCCTCACACACTGCCCCCCTGACACACTGCACCCTGACACACTACACTCTGACACATTGCACCCTGACACACAGCGCCCTGACACGCTGAACCCTGACATAATGCCCCCTGACACACTGCTCCCTGACACACTACACCCTGACACACTGCCCCCTGACACACTGCCCCCGACACACTGACCCCCAGACACACTACACCCTGACACACTGCCCCCTGACAAACTGTACCCTGACACATTGACCCCCAGACACACTGCACCCTGACACACTGCCCCCCGACACAGACACCGGGACACACTGCTCCCTGACACACTGCACCCTGACACACTGCCCCGACACTCTACCCCAGTCACATTGCCCCCTGACACATTGCTCTCTGACACACTGCCCCCTGACACACTGCCCCCTCACACACTGCCACCCTGACACACTGCACCCTGACACACTGCACCCTGACACACTGCACCCCCTGACACACTGCACCCCCTGACACACTGCATCCTGACACACTGCCCCCTGACACACTGGACCTTAAAACACTGACCCCTGACACACTGCACCCTGACACACTGCCCAGTGACACACTGAACCCTGACACACTGCCCCTTGACACACTGCCCCCTGACACACTGCACCCCCTGACATACTGCACCCTGACACACTGCCCCCTGACACACTGGACCTTAAAACACTGACCCCTGACACACTGCACCCTGACACACTGCCCACTGACACACTGAGCCCTGACACACTGCCCCTTGACACACTGCACCCTCTGACACACTGCCCACAGAAACACTGCCCCCGACACACTGCCCCTGACACACTGCACCCCCTGACACACTGCACCCTGACACACTACCCCCGACACAATGTCCCACTGATTCACTGCCCCCTAACACACTGCACCCTGGCACACTGCCCGCTGAAACACTGACCCCTGACACACTGCGTGCCCTGTCACACTGCCCCCCAGAGAAACTGCCCCCTGACATACTCCCTCACGACACACTACACCCTGACACACTGACCTCTGACATACTGCCACCCCATCACACTGCTCCACTGACACACTACCCCCTGACACACTACGCCCTGACACACTGCTCCACTGACACACGGCCCCATTGACACACTGGCTCCCGACACACTGCCTTCACACACTGCCCCCCCAGTCACATCTGCAACCTGACACATTTTTCCGACACACTGCCCCCTGACACATTGCCCCCTGACACACTGCCCCCTGACACAGTGCACCCTGACACACTGCCCCCTGACACAGTGCACCCTGGCACACTGCACCCTGGCACACTGCCCCCTGACACACTGCCTCCCTGACACACTGCACCCTGGCACACTGCCCCCTGACACACTACACCCTGACACATTGCCCCCTGACACACTGCCCCCTGACACATTGCCCACTGACACACTGCCCACTGACAGACGGCCCCGTGATACACTGCCCCCTGACACACTACACCGTGACACTCTGCCCCCTGACACACATACCCCTGACACACTGCCCCCTCACGCACTGCCCCCTGACACACTGCACCCTCTGACACACTGCACCCTGACACACTGCCCTCAACACAGTGCCCCCTGACACACTGACCCCTGACACACTGCCCCTGACACACTGTGCCCCCTGACACGCTGCACCCTCTGACACACTGCACTCTGACACACTGCCCTCGACACAGTGCCCCCTGACACACAGCGCCCTGACAGACTGACCCCCAGACACACTTCAACCTGACACTGCCCCCTGACACACTGCACCCTGACACACTACACCCTGACACACTGACCCCCAGACACACTACACCCTGACACACTGCCCCCTGACACACTGCGCCCTGACACACTGACCCCTGACACACTGACCCTTGACACACTGCCACCCGATACACTGCACCCTGACACACTGCACCCTGAGACACTGCATCCTCTGACACACTGCACCCTGACACACTGCGCCCAGACACACTGACCCCTGACACACTGCCACCCGATACACTGCCCCCTGACACACTGCACCCTGACACCCTGCGCCCCCTGACACACTACACCCTGACACACTGCCCTCGACACAGTTCCCCCTGACACACTGACCCCTGACACACTGCCCCTGACACACTGCGCCCCCTCACACACTGCACCCTCTGACACACTGCACCCTGACACACTGCCCTCGACACAGTGCCCCCTGACACAGTGCCCCCTGACACACTGCACCCTGACACACTGCACCCTGACACACTGCCCCTTGACACACTGCCCCCTGACACACTGCCCAGTGACACACTGAGCCCTGACACACTGCCCCTTGACACACTGCCCCCTGACACACTGCCCAGTGACACACTGAGCCCTGACACACTGCCCCTTGACACACTGCCCCCTGACACACTGCCCAGTGACACACTGAGCCCTGACACACTGCCCCCTGACACACTGCCCCCTGACACAATGCCCAGTGACACACTGAGCCCTGACACACTGCACCCTGACACACTGACCCCTGACACACTGCACCCTGACGTACTGCCCCTTGACACACAGCACCCCCTGACACACTGCACCCTGACACACTGCACCCTGACACACTGGACCTTAACACACTGACCCCTGACACACTGACCCCTGACACACTGCTCACTGACACACTGCACCCTGACACACTGCCCACTGACACACTGAGCCCTGACGCACTGCCTCCTGACACACTACCCCCTGACACACTGCCCCCTGACACACTGCCCCTTGACACACTGCCCACTGACACACTGCCCCCTGACACACTGCCCCTGACACACTGCACCCCTAGACACACTGCACCCTGACACACTGCCCCCTGACACAATGTCCCCCTGACACACTGCCCCCCAGACAAACTGCCCCCTGACACACTCCCCCACGACACACTACACCCTGACACACTGCCCCCTGACACACTGCCCCCTCACACACTGACCCCTGACACACTACGCCCTGACACACTTCTCCACTGACACACTGCCCCCTTGACACACTGGCCCCCGACACACTGCCTTCACACACTGCCGCCCCAGTCACATCTGCAACCTGACACATTGTCCCGACACACTGCCCCCTGACACATTGCCCCCGACACACTGCCCCCTGACACAGTGCACCCTGGCACACTGCTCCCTGACACACTGCCCCCTGACACAGTGCACCCTGGCACACTGCCCCCTGACACACTACACCCTGACACACTGCACCCTGACACACTTCCCCCTGACACACTGCCCACTGACACACTGCCCCCTGATACACCCACTCCTGACACACTGCCCCCTAACACACTGCCCCCTGACACACTACACCCCAGACACACTACACCCAGACACACTACACCGTGACACACTGCCCCCTGACACACATACCCCTGACACACTGCCCCGTCACGCACTGCCCCCTGACACACCTCACCCTCTGACACACTGCACCCTGACACACTGCCCTCGACACAGTGCCCCCTGACACACTGCCCCCTGACACACTGCACCCTCTGACACACTGCACCCTGACACACTGCCCTCGACACAGTGCCCCCTGACACACTGACCCCTGACACACTGCACCCTCTGACACACTGCACCCTGACACACTGCACCCTGACACACTGCCCTCGACACAGTGCCCTCTCACACACTGCACCCTGACACATTGCACCCTGACGCACTGCCCCCTGACACACTGGACCTTAACACACTGACCCCTGACACACTGCACCCTGACACACTGCCACCCGATACACTGCACCCTGACACACTGACCCCTGACACACTGCACCCTGACACACTGGACCCTAACGCACTGCCCCCCGACACACTACACCCTGACATACTACACACTGACACACTACAACCTGACACACTGCCCCCCTGACACACTACACCCTGACACACTGCACCCAGACACACTGCCCCCCTGACACACTACACCCTGACACACTTCCCCCTGACACACTGCCCACTGACAGACGGCCCCGTGATACACTGCCCCCTGACACACTACACCCCAGACACACTACACCGTGACACTCTGCCCCCTGACACACTGCCCCCTGACACACAGACCCCTGACACACTGCCCCCTGACACACTGCACCCTCTGACACACTGCACCCTGACACACTGCCCTCGACACAGTGCCCCCTGACACACTGAGCCCTGACACACTGCCCCTGACACACTGTGCCCCCTGACACGCTGCACCCTCTGACACACTGCACCCTGACACACTGACCCCCTGACTCATTGTCCCGATACACTGCCCCCTGACACACTGCCCCCTGACACACTGTCCCCTGACACACTACACCCTCTGACACACTGCACCCTGACACACTGCTCTTGATACAGTGCCCCCTGACACACTACCCACGACACACTACACCCTCTGACACACTGCACCCTGACACACTGCCCTCGACACACTACACCCTCTGACACACTGCACCCTGACACACTGCCCTCGACACACTGCCCACTAACGCACTGAGCCCTGATACTCTGCCCCCTGACACACTACACCCTGACACACTACACCCTGACACACTGCACCCTGACACACTGCCCACTGACACACTGCCCACTGACACACTGCACCCTGATACACCCACTCCTGACACACTGCCCCCTAACACACTGCCCCCTGACACACTACACCCCAGACACACTACACCCAGACACACTACACTGTGACACACTGCCCCCTGACACACATACCCCTGACAGACTGCCCCCTGACACACATACCCCTGACACACTGCACCCTGACACACTGCCCTCGACACACTACACCCTCTGACACACTGCACCCTGACACACATACCCCTGACACACTGCCCCCTCACGCACTGCCCCCTGACACACTGCACCCTCTGACACACTGCACCCTGACACACTGCCCTCGACACAGTGCCCCCGGACACACTGACCCCTGACACACTGCGCCCCCTGACACACTACACCCTGACACACTGCACCCTGAGACACTGCCCCCTGACAGACTGGACCTTAACACACTGACCCCTGACACACTGCACCCTGACACACTGCATCCACTGACACACTGCACCCTGACACACTGCCACCCGATACACTGCCCCCTGACACACTGCTCCCTGACACACTACACCCTGACACACTGCACCCTCTGACACACTGCCCCCTGACACACTGACCCCTGACACACTGCTCCCTGACACACTGCCCCCTGACACACTGGACCCTAATGCACTGCCCCCCGACACACTACACCCTGACACACTACACCCTGACACACTACAACCTGACACACTGCCCCCTGACACACTGCCCCCTGACACACTGCCCCCCTGACACACTACACCCTGACACACTACACCCTGACACACTTCCCCCTGACACACTGCCCACTGACAGACGGCCCCGTGATACACTGCCCCCTGACACACTACACCCCAGACACACTACACCCAGACACACTACACCGTGACACTCTGCCCCCTGACAAACATACCCCTGACACACTGCCCCCTCACGCACTGCCCCCTGACACACTGCACCCTCTGACACACTGCACCCTGACACACTGCCCTCGACACAGTGCCCCCTGACACACTGCCCCTGACACACTGTGCCCCCTGACACGCTGCACCCTCTGACACACTGCACTCTGACACACTGCCCTCGACACAGTGCCCCCTGACACACTGCCCCGACACACTGCACTCCCTGACACACAGCCCCCAGACACACTACCCCCTGACACACAGCCCCCTGACACACAGCCCACTGACACACAGCCCCCGACACACACTGACCCCTGACACACAGCCCCCTGACACACTCTATGCCCTGACACACTGCCCTCTGACACATTGCCCACTGACACACTGCACCCTGGCACACTGCCCCCTGACACACTACACCCTGAGACACTACACCCCCTGACACACTGCACCCTGACACACAGCCCCCTGACACACACTACCCCCTGACACACTACGCCCTGACACACTGCTCCACTGACAGACTTCCCCCTTGACACACTGGCCCCCGACACACTGCCTTCACACACTGCCCCCCCAGTCACATCTGCAACCTGACACATTGTCCCGACACACTGCCCCCGGACACACTACACCCTGACACACTGCCCTCGACACAGTGCCCCCTGACACAGTGCCCCCTGACACACTGCACCCTGACACACTGCCCCCAGACAGACTGGACTTTAACACACTGACCCCTGACACACTGCACCCTGACACACTGCCCAGTGACACACTGAGCCCTGACACACTGCCCCCTGATACACTGCCCCCTGACACACTTCCCCCTGACACACTGCCCACTGACACACTGCCCCCTGATACACCCACTCCTGACACACTGCCCCCTAACACACTGCCCCCTGACACACTACACCCCAGACACACTACACCCAGACACACTACACCGTGACACACTGCCCCCTGACACACATACCCCTGACACACTGCCCCCTCACGCACTGCCCCCGACACACTGCACCCTCTGACACACTGCACCCTGACACACTGCCCTCGACACAGTGCCCCCTGACACACTGCCCCCTGACACACTGCACCCTCTGACACACTGCACCCTGACACACTGCCCTCGACACAGTGCCCCCTGACACACTGACCCCTGACACACTGCACCCTCTGACACACTGCACCCTGACACACTGCACCCTGACACACTGCCCTCGACACAGTGCCCCCTCACACACTGCACCCTGACACACTGCACCCTGACACACTGCACCCACTGACACACTGCACCCTGACGCACTGCCCCCTGACACACTGGACCTTAACACACTGACCCCTGACACACTGCACCCTGATACACTGCCACCCGATACACTGCACCCTGACACACTGACCCCTGACACACTGCACCCTGACACACTGGACCCTAACGCACTGCCCCCCGACACACTACACCCTGACACACTACACCCTGACACACTACAACCTGACACACTGCCCCCCTGACACACTACACCCTGACACACTGCACCCAGACACACTGCCCCCTCGACACACTGCCCCCGACACACTGCCCAGTGACACACTGAGCCCGGACACACTGCCCCCTGACACACTGCACCCTTACACACTGCCCAGTGACACACTGAGCCCTGACACACTGCACGCCCTGACACACTGCACCCTGACACACTACACTCTGACACACTGCCCCCGACACACTGCCCCCTGACACACTAACCCCTGACACACTGCACCCTGACACACTGCCCACTGACACACTGAGCCCTGACACACTGCCCCTTGACACACTGCACCCCCTGACACACTGCACCCTGACACACTGCACCCTGACACACTGGACCTTAACACACTGACCCGTGACACACTGACCCCTGACACACTGCACCCTGACACACTAACCCCTGACACACTGCACCCTGACACACTGCCCACTGACACACTGAGACCTGACACACTGCCCCTTGACACACTGCACCCCCTGACACACTGCACCCTGACACACTGCACCCTGACACACTGGACCTTAACACACTGACCCCTGACACACTGCCTCCTGACACACTGCCCCTTGACACACTGCCCACTGACACACTGCCCCCTGACACACTGCCCCTGACACACTGCTCCACTGACACACTGCCCCCTTGACACACTGGCCCCCGACACACTGCCTTCACACACTGCCCCCCCAGTCACATCTGCAACCTGACACATTGTCCCGACACACTGCACCCTGACACACTGCCGTCGACACACTGCCCCCTGACACACTACACCCTCTGACACACTGCACCCTGACACACTGCCCCTTGACACACTGCACCCTGACACACTGCACCCCCTGACACACTGCCCCCCTGACACACTACACCCTCTGACACACTGCGACCTGACACAGTGCACCCTGACACACTGCACCCCCTGACACACTACACCCTCTGACACACTGCACCCTGACACACTGACCCCCTGACACATTGTCCCGACACACTGCCCCCTGACACACTGCCCCCTGACACACTGCCCCCTGACACACTACACCCTGACACACTGCTCTCGATACAGTGCCCCCTGACACACTACCCACGACACACTACACCCTCTGACACACTGCACCCTGACACACTGCCCTCGACACACTGCCCACTAACGCACTGAGCCCTGATACACTGCACCCCCTAACACACTGCCCCCTGACACACTACACCCCAGACACACTACACCCAGACACACTACACCGTGACACACTGCCCCCTGACACACATACCCCTGACACACTGCCCCCTCACGCACTGCCCCCTGACACACTGCACCCTCTGACACACTGCACCCTGACACACTGCCCTCGACACAGTGCCCCCGGACTCACTGACCCCTGACACACTGCGTCCTCTCACACACTGCACCCTCTGACACACTGCACCCTGACACACTGCCCTCGACACAGTGCCCCCTGACACAGTGCCCCCTGACACACTACACCCTCTGACACACTGCACCCTGACACACTGCCCTCGACACAGTGCCCCCGGAAACACTGACCCCTGACACACTGCACCTTGAGACACTGCCCCCTGACACACTGCACCCTGAGACACTGCCCCCTGACAGACTGGACTTTAACACACTGACCCCTGACACACTGCACCCCCTGACACACTGCACCCTGACACACTGACTCCCAGACACACTGGACCTTAACACACTGACCCCTGACACACTGCACCCTGACACACTGCACCCACTGACACACTGCACCCTGACACACTGCCCCTTGACACACTGCACCCTGACACACTGCACCCCCTGACACACTGCCCCCCTGACACACTGCCCTCTGACACACTGGACGTTAACACACTGACCCCTGACACACTGCACCCCCTGACACACTGCACCCTGACACACTGACTCCCAGACACACTGGACCTTAACACACTGACCCCTGACACACTGCACCCTGACACACTGCACCCACTGACACACTGCGCCCTGACACACTGACCCCTGACACACTGACCCCTGACACACTGCTACCTGACACACTGCCCCCCAACACACACACCCTGACACACTGCCCCCTGACACACTGGACCCTAACGCACTGCCCCACAACACACTACACCCTGACACACTACACCCTGACACACTGCCCACTGACACACTGCGCTCTGACACATTGCCCCCTGACACACTGCCCCCTGACACACTGCCCCCTGACACACTGCACCCTGACACACTGCCCCCTCACGCACTGCCCCCTGACACACTGCACCCTCTGACACACTGCACCCTGACACACTGCCCCCTGACACACACTACCCCCTGACACACAGCCCCCTGACACACAGCCCCCTGACACACACTGCCCCCCTGACACACAGCCCCCTGACACACTGCCCCCCTGACACGCTGCACCCTGACACACTCCTCCACAACACATTGCATCCTGACACACTGTCCCCTGACATACTGCCCCCTAACACACTGTGCGCCTCACACACTGCACCCAGACACACTGCACCCTGACACACTACACTCTGACACATTGCACCCTGACACACAGCGCCCTGACACGCTGAACCCTGACACACTGACCCCTGACACACTTCACCATGACATACTGCCCCCTGACACACTGCACCCTGACACACTACACCCTGACACACTGCCCCCTGACACAATGCCCCCGACACACTGACCCCCAGACACACTGCACTTTGACACACTGCTCCCTTACACAGTGCACCCTGACACTACCCCTGACACACTGCTACCTGACACACTGCCCCCCGACACAGACACCCTGACACACTGGACACTAACACACTGATCCCCGACACACAACACCCTGACACACTGCGCCCTGACACACTGCCCCCCTGACACACTGCACCCTGACACACTACACCCTGACACACTGCACCCTCTGACACACTGCACCCTGACAAACTGCCCTCGACACAGTGCCCCCTGACACAGTGCCCTCTGACACACTGCCCCCTGACACACTGCCACCCCGACACACTGCTACCTGACATACTGCCCCCCAACACACACACCCTGACACACTGCCCCCTGACACACTGGACCCTAACGCACTGCCACCCGATACACTGCACCCTGACACACTGCCCCCCTGACACACTGCACCCTGACACACTACACCCTGACACACTGCACCCTCTGACACACTGCACCCTGACAAACTGCCCTCGACACAGTGCCCCCTGACACAGTGCCCTCTGACACACTGCCCCCTGACACACTGCCACCCCGACACACTGCTACCTGACATACTGCCCCCCAACACACACACCCTGACACACTGCCCCCTGACACACTGGACCCTAACGCACTGCCACCCGATACACTGCACCCTGACACACTGCACCCTCTGACACACTGCACCCTGACACACTGCCCCCTGACACAGTGCTCTCTGACACACTGCCCAGTGACACACTGAACCCTGACACACTGCCCCTTGACACACTGCCCCCTGACACACTGCACCCCCTGACACACTGCACCCTGACACACTGCCCCCTGACACACTCGACCCTGACACACTGCCCCCTGACACAATGTCCCCCTGACACACTGCCCCCCAGACAAACTGCCCCCTGACACACTCCCCCACGACACACTACACCCTGACACACTGACCTCTGACATACTGCCACCCCATCACACTGCCCCCTGACACACTACCCCCTGACACACTACACCCTGACACACTGCTCCATTGACACACTGCCCCCTTGACACACTGGCCCCCGACACACTGCCTTCACACACTGCCCCCCCAGTCACATCTGCAACATGACACATTGTCCCGACACACTGCCCCCTGACACACTGCCCCCTGACACACTACACCCTCTGACACACTGACCCCCAGACACACTACACCCTGACACACTGCCCTCGACACAGTGCCCCCTGACACACTGACCCCTGACACACTGCCCCCTGACACACTGCGCCCCCTCACACACTGCACCCTCTGACACACTGCACCATGACACACTGCCCTCGACACAGTGCCCCCTGACACAGTGCCCTCTGACACACTGCCCCCTGACACACTGCCCCCTCACACACTGCCACCCCGACACACTGCTACCTGACATACTGCCCCCTGACACAGTGCTCTCTGACACACTGCCCAGTGACACACTGAACCCTGACACACTGCCCAGTGACACACTGAACCCTGACACACTGCCCCTTGACACACTGCACCCTCTGACACACTGCACCATGACACACTGCCCTCGACACAGTGCCCCCTGACACACTGCACCCTGACACACTGCCCCCTGACAGACTGGACTTTAACACACTGTCCCCTGACACACTGCACCCTGACACACTGCCCAGTGACACACTGAGCCCTAACACACTGCCCCCTGACACACTGCCCCTTGACACACTGCCCCCCGACACACTGCCCAGTGACACACTGAGCCCTGACACACTGCCCCTTGACACACTTCCCCCTGACACACTGCCCAGTGACACACTGTCCCCTGACACACTGCCCCCTGACACACTGCACCCTGACACACTGCCCAGTGACACACTGAGCCCTGACACACTGCACCCCCTGACACACTGCACCCTGACACACTGACCCCTGACACACTGCACCCTGACACACTGCCCACTGACACACTGCACCCTCTGACACACTGCACCCTGACAAACTGCCCTCGACACAGTGCCCCCTGACACAGTGCCCTCTGACACACTGCCCCCTGACACACTGCCACCCCGACACACTGCTACCTGACATACTGCCCCCCAACACACACACCCTGACACACTGCCCCCTGACACACTGGACCCTAACGCACTGCCACCCGATACACTGCACCCTGACACACTGCACCCTCTGACACACTGCACCCTGACACACTGCCCCCTGACACAGTGCTCTCTGACACACTGCCCAGTGACACACTGAACCCTGACACACTGCCCCTTGACACACTGCCCCCTGACACACTGCACCCCCTGACACACTGCACCCTGACACACTGCCCCCTGACACACTCGACCCTGACACACTGCCCCCTGACACAATGTCCCCCTGACACACTGCCCCCCAGACAAACTGCCCCCTGACACACTCCCCCACGACACACTACACCCTGACACACTGACCTCTGACATACTGCCACCCCATCACACTGCCCCCTGACACACTACCCCCTGACACACTACACCCTGACACACTGCTCCATTGACACACTGCCCCCTTGACACACTGGCCCCCGACACACTGCCTTCACACACTGCCCCCCCAGTCACATCTGCAACATGACACATTGTCCCGACACACTGCCCCCTGACACACTGCCCCCTGACACACTACACCCTCTGACACACTGACCCCCAGACACACTACACCCTGACACACTGCCCTCGACACAGTGCCCCCTGACACACTGACCCCTGACACACTGCCCCCTGACACACTGCGCCCCCTCACACACTGCACCCTCTGACACACTGCACCATGACACACTGCCCTCGACACAGTGCCCCCTGACACAGTGCCCTCTGACACACTGCCCCCTGACACACTGCCCCCTCACACACTGCCACCCCGACACACTGCTACCTGACATACTGCCCCCTGACACAGTGCTCTCTGACACACTGCCCAGTGACACACTGAACCCTGACACACTGCCCAGTGACACACTGAACCCTGACACACTGCCCCTTGACACACTGCACCCTCTGACACACTGCACCATGACACACTGCCCTCGACACAGTGCCCCCTGACACACTGCACCCTGACACACTGCCCCCTGACAGACTGGACTTTAACACACTGTCCCCTGACACACTGCACCCTGACACACTGCCCAGTGACACACTGAGCCCTAACACACTGCCCCCTGACACACTGCCCCTTGACACACTGCCCCCCGACACACTGCCCAGTGACACACTGAGCCCTGACACACTGCCCCTTGACACACTTCCCCCTGACACACTGCCCAGTGACACACTGTCCCCTGACACACTGCCCCCTGACACACTGCACCCTGACACACTGCCCAGTGACACACTGAGCCCTGACACACTGCACCCCCTGACACACTGCACCCTGACACACTGACCCCTGACACACTGCACCCTGACACACTGCCCACTGACACACTGAGCCCTGACACACTGCCCCTTGACACACTGCACCCCCTGACACACTGCACCCTGACACACTGGACCTTAACACACTGACCCCTGACACACTGACCCCTGACACACTGCTCACTGACACACTGCACCCTGACACACGGCCCATTGACACACTGAGCCCTGACGCACTGCCTCCTGACACACTACCCCCTGACACACTGCCCCCTGACACACTGCCCCTTGACACATTGCCCACTGACACACTGCCCCCTGACACACTGCCCCTGACACACTGCACCCCCTGACACACTTGACCCTGACACACTGCCCCCTGACACAATGTCCCCCTGACACACTACCCCCCAGACAAACTGCACCCTAACACACTACCCACGACACACTACACCCTCTGACACACTGCACCCTGACACACTGCCCTCGACACACTGCCCACTAACGCACTGAGCCCTGATACTCTGCCCCCAGTCACACTGCCCCCTGACACAGTGCCCCCTGACACACTGCCCCCTGACACACTACACCCTGACACACTGCACCCTGACACACTTCCCCCTGACACACTGCCCACTGACACACTGCCCCCGATACACCCCCTCCTGACACACTGCCCCCTAACACACTGCCCCCAGACACACTGCACCCCAGACACACTACACCCAGACACACTACACCGTGACACACTGCCCCCTGACACACATACCTCTGACACACTGCCCCCCCACGTACTGCCCCCTGACACACTGCACCCTCTGACACACTGCACCCTGACACACTGCCCTTGACACAGTGCCCCCGGACACACTGACCCCTGACACACTGCCCTCGACACAGTGCCCCCAGACACACTGCACCCTGAGACACTGCGCCCCCTCACACACTGCACCCTCTGACACACTGCACCCTGACACACTGCCCCTTGACACACTGCACCCTGACACACTGCACCCCCTGACACACTGCCCCCCTGACACACTGCCACCTGACACACTGGACCTTAACACACTGACCCCTGACACACTGCACCCCCTGACACACTGCACCCTGACACACTGCCCACTGACACACTGCTCTCTGACACACTGCTCCCTGACACACTGCTACCTGACACACTGCATCCCAACACACACACCCTGACACACTGCCCCCTGACACACTGGACCCTAACGCACTGCCCCACGACACACTACACCCTGACACAGTACACCCTGACACACTGCCCACTGACACACTGCGCTCTGACACATTGCCACCTGACACACTGCCCCCTGACACACTGCCCCCTGACACACTACACCCTGACACACTTCCCCCTGACACACTGCCCACTGACACACTGCCCCCTCACGCACTGCCCCCTGACACACTACACCCCAGACACACTACAACCAGACACACTACACCGTGACACTCTGCCCCCTGACACACTGCCCCCTGACACACTGCCCCCTCACACACTGCCCCCTGACACACTGCACCCTCTGACACACTGCACCCTGACACACTGCCCTCGACACAGTCCCCCCTGACACACTCACCACTGACAAACTGCCCCTGACACACTGTGCCCCCAGACACACTACACCCTGACACACTGCCCCCTGACACACTGTACCCTGACACATTGACCCCCAGACACACTGCACTTTGACACACTGCTCCCTTACACAGTGCACCCTGACACTGCCCCTGACACACTACTACCTGACACACTGCCCCCCAACACACTGGACACTAACACACTGATCCCCGACACACAACACCCTGACACACTGCGTCCTGACACACTGCCACCCAATACACTCCCCCCTGACACACTGCACCCTGACAAACTGCCCTCGACACAGTGCCCCCTGACACAGTGCCCCCGACACACTGCTCCCTGACACACTGCTCCCTGACACACTGCTATCTGACACACTGCCCCCCAACACACACACCCTGACACACTGCCCCCTGACACACTGCACCCTCTGACACATTGCACCCTGACACACTGCCCTCGACACAGTGCCCCCTGACACAGTGCCCTCTGACACACTGCCCCCTGACACACTGCCCCCTCACACACTGCCACCCCGACACACGACACCCTGACACACTACACCCTGACACACTGCTCCCTGACACACTGTACCCCCTGACACACTGCACCCCCTGACACACTGCACCCTCTGACACACTGCACCCTCACACACTGCACCCTCACACACTGCCCAGTAACACACTGAACCCTGACACACTGCCCCTTGACACACTGCCCCCTGACACACTGCACCCCCTGACACACTGCACCCTGACACACTGCCCCCTGACACACTGGACTTTAAAACACTGACCCCTGACACACTGCACCCTGACACACTGCCCACTGACACACTGAGCCCTGACACACTGCCCCTTGACACACTGCCCCCTGACACACTGCACCCACTGACGCACTGCACCCTGACACACTGCCCCCGACACAATGTCCCACTGATTCACTGCCCACTGACACACTGCCCCCTGACACACTACGCCCTGACACACTGCTCCACTGACACACTGCCCCCTTGACACACTGGCCCCCGACACACTGCCTTCACACACTGCCCCCCCAGTCACATCTGCAATCTGACACATTATCCCGACACACTGCCCCCTGACACACTGCCCCCTTACACACTACACCCTCTGACACACTGCCCCCTAACACACTGCCCCCCTGACACACTGCACCCTGGCACACTGCCCCCTGACACACTACACCCTGACACACTGCCCCCCTGACACACTGCCCCCTGACACACAGCCCCCTGGCACACAGCCCCCTGACACACAGCCCCCTGACACACTCTATGCCCTGACACACTGCCCCCTGACACACTGCCCCCTGACACACACTACCCCCCGACACACAGCCCCCTGACACACAGCCCCCTGACACACACTGCCCCCCTGACACACAGCCCCCTGACACACTCTACGCCCTGACACACTGCCCCCCAGACACGCTGCACCCTGACACACTCCTCCACGACACACTGCCCCCTGACACACTGTCCCCTGACATACTGCCCCCTAACACACTGTGCGCCTCACACACTGCACCCAGACACACTACACTCTGACACATTGCACCCTGACACACAGCGCCCTGACACGCTGAACCCTGACACACTGACCCCTAGACACACTACACCCTGACACACTGCCTCCTGACACACTGCCCCCGACACACTGACCCCCAGACACACTACACCCTGACACACTGCCCCCTGACACACTGTACCCTGACACACTACACCCTCTGACACACTGCCCCCTAACACACTGCCCCCCTGACACACTGCACCCTGGCACACTGCCCCCTGACACACTACACCCTGACACACTGCCCCCCTGACACACTGCCCCCTGACACACAGCCCCCTGGCACACAGCCCCCTGACACACAGCCCCCTGACACACTCTATGCCCTGACACACAATACCCCCGGCCAACAGCCCCCTGACATACACTACCCCCTGACACACAGCCCCCTGACACACTACCCCCTGACACACAGCCCCCTGACACACTCTACGCCCTGACACACTGCCCCCTAACACACTGCCCCCTGACACACTGTCCCCTGACATACTGCCCCCTAACACACTGTGCGCCTCACACACTGCACCCAGACACACTACACTCTGACACATTGCACCCTGACACACAGCGCCCTGACACGCTGAACCCTGACACACTGACCCCTAGACACAATTCACCATGACATACTGCCCCCTGACACACTGACCCCTGACACACTACACCCTGACACACTGCCTCCTGACACACTGCCCCAGACACACTGACCCCCAGACACACTACACCCTGACACACTGCCCCCTGACACACTGCCCCCTGACACATTGACCCCCAGACACACTGCACTTTGACACACTGCTCCCTTACACAGTGCACCCTGACACTGCCCCTGACACACTACTACCTGACACACTGCCCCCCAACACAGACACCCTGACACACTGGACACTAACACACTGATCCCCGACACACAACACCCTGACACACTGCGTCCTGACACACTGCCACCCAATACACTCCCCCCTGACACACTGCACCCTGACACACTGCACCCTGACACACTGCACCCTCTGACACACTGCACCCTGACACACTGCCCTCGACACAGTGCCCCCTGACACAGTGCCCTCTGACACACTGCCCCCTGACACAGTGCCCCCTCACACACTGCCACCCGATACACTGCACCCTGACACACTGCACCCTGACACACTGCTCCCTGACACACTGCACCCTGACACACTGCCCCCTGACACACTGCACCCTGACACACTGCTCCCTGACACACTGCCCACTGACACACTGCCCCCTGACACACTTCACCCTGACACACTGCACCCTGACACACTGCCCCCTGACACACTGCTCCCTGACAAACTGCACCCTGACACAATGCACCCTCACACACTGCACCCCCTGACACACTGCACCCTCTGACACACTGCACCCTGACACACTGCCCAGTGACACACTGAACCCTGACACACTGCCCCTTGACACACTGCCCCCTGACACACTGCCCCCTGACACACTGGACCTTAAAACACTGACCCCTGACACACTGCACCCTGACACACTGCCCACTGACACACTGAGCCCTGACACACTGCCCCTTGACACACTGCCCCCTGACACACTGCACCCACTGACGCACTGCACCCTGACACACTACCCCCGACACAATGTCCCACTGATTCACTGCCCCCTAACATACTGCACCCTGACACACTCCCCCACGACACACTACACCCTGACACACTACGCCCTGACACACTGCTCCACTGACACACTGCCCCCTTGACACACTGGCCCCCGACACACTACCTTCACACACTGCCCCCCCAGTCACATCTGCAACCTGACACATTGTCCCGACACACTGCCCCCTGACACACTGCCCCCTGACACATTACACCCTCTGACACACTGCACCCTGACACACTGCCCTCGACACACTGCCCACTAACGCACTGAGCCCTGATACACTGCCCCCTGACACACTGCCCCCTGACACACTGCGCTCTGACACATTGCCCCCTGACACACTGTCCCCTGACACATTGCCCACTGACACACTGCACCCTGGCACACTGCCCCCCTGACACACTGCACCCTGGCACACTGCCCCCTGACACACTGCCCCCTGACACACTACACCCTAACACACTGCCCCCCTGACACACTGCACCCCTGAAACACTGCACCCTGACACACTGCCCCCCTGACACACTGCACCCTGACACACTGCCCCCTGACACACTACACCCTGACACACTGCCCCCTGACACACTGCGCTCTGACACATTGCCCCCTGACACACTGCTCCCTGACACATTGCCCACTGACACACTGCACACTGGCACCCTGCCCCCTGACACACTACACCCTGACACACTGCACCCTGACACACTGCCCCCCTGACACACTACACCCTGACACACTTCCCCCTGACACACTGCCCACTGACAGACGGCCCCGTGATACACTGCCCCCTGACACACTACACCCCAGACACACTACACCCAGACACACTACACCGTGACACACTGCCCCCTGACACACATACCCCTGACACACTGCCCCCTAACACACTGCCCCCTGACACACTACACCCCAGACACACTATACCCCAGACACACTACACCCAGACACACTACACCGTGACACCCTGCCCCCTGACACACATACCCCTGACACACTGCCCCCTCACGCACTGCCCCCTGACACACTGCACCCTCTGACACACTGCACCCTGACACACTGCCCTCGACACAGTGCCCCCTGACACACTGACCCCTGACACACTGCCCCTGACACACTGTGCCCCCTGACACGCTGCACCCTCTGACACACTGCACTCTGACACACTGCCCCCTGACACACAGCCCCCTGACACACTGACCCCCAGACACACTACACCCTGACACACTGACCCCCAGACACACTACACTCTGACACACTGCCCCCTGACACACTGTACCCTGACACACTGACCCCCAGACACACTGCCCCCTGACACACTACACCCTGACACACTACACCCTGACACACTACACCCTGACACACTGCCCCCTGACACACTGCGCCCTGACACACTGACCCCTGACACACTGACCCCGACACACTGCCACCCGATACACTGCCCCCTGACACACTACACCCTGACACACTGACTCCCAGACACACTACACCCTGACACACTGCCTCCTGACACACTGCCCCCTGACACACTGCGCCCTGATACACTGACCCCTGACACACTGCCCCCTGACACACTGCGCCCTGACACACTGACCCCTGACACACTGACCCCTGACACACTGCCACCCGATACACTGCCCCCTGACACACTACACCCTGACAAACTACACCCTGACACACTGACTCCCAGACACACTACACCCTGACACACTGCCCCCTGACACACTGCCCCCTGACACACTGCGCCCTGATACACTGCCCACTGACACACTGAGCCCTGACACACTGCCCCTTGACATACTGCACCCCCTGACACACTGCACCCTGACACACTGCACCCTGACACACTGGACCTTAACACACTGACCCCTGACACACTGACCCCTGACACACTGACCCCTGACACACTGCCCACTGACACACTGAGCCCTGACGCACTGCCTCCTGACACACTACCCCCTGACACACTGCCCCCTGACACACTGCCCCTTGACACACTGCCCACTGACACACTGCCCCCTGACACACTGCCCCCTGACACACTGCGCCCTGATACACTGACCCCTGACACACTGCCCCCTGACACACTGCGCCCTGACACACTGACCCCTGACACACTGACCCCTGACACACTGCCACCCGATACACTGCCCCCTGACACACTACACCCTGACAAACTACACCCTGACACACTGACTCCCAGACACACTACACCCTGACACACTGCCCCCTGACACACTGCCCCCTGACACACTGCGCCCTGACACACTGCCCACTGACACACTGAGCCCTGACACACTGCCCCTTGACACACTGGACCTTAACACACTGACCCCTGACACACTGACCCCTGACACACTGACCCCTGACACACTGCCCACTGACACACTGAGCCCTGACGCACTGCCTCCTGACACACTACCCCCTGACACACTGCCCCCTGACACACTGCCCCTTGACACACTGCCCACTGACACACTGCCCCCTGACACACTACCCCCTGACACACTGCCCCCTGACACACTGCCCCTTGACACACTACCCCCTGACACACTGCCCCCTGACACACTGCCCCTTGACACACTGCCCACTGACACACTGCCCCCTGACACACTGCCCCCTGACACAATGTCCCCCTGACACACTGCCCCCCAGACAAACTGCCCCTGACACACTCCCCCACGACACACTACACCCTAACACACTGACCTCTGACATACTGCCACCCCATCACACTGCTCCCTGACACACTACCCCCTGACACACTACGCCCTGACACACTGCTCCACTGACACACTGCTCCCTTGACACACTGGCCCCCGACACACTGCCTTCACACACTGCACCCCCAGTCACATCTGCAACCTGACACATTGTCCCGACACACTGCCCCCGACACACTGCCCCCTGATACACTACACCCTCTGACACACTGCACCCTGACACACTGCCCTCCACACACTGCCCCCTGACACACTACACCCTCTGACACACTGCACCCTGACACACTGACCCCCTGACACATTGTCCCGACACACTGCCCCCTGACACACTGCCCCCTGACACACTGCCCCCTGACACACTACACCCTCTGACACACTGCACCCTGACACACTGCTCTCGATACAGTGCCCCCTGACACACTACCCACGACACTTTACACCCTCTGACACACTGCACCCTGACACACTGCCCTCGACACACTGCCCACTGACACACTGCACCCTGGCACACATCCCCCTGACACACTGCCCACTGACACACTGCCCCCTGATACACCCCCTCCTGACACACTGCCCCCTAACACACTGCCCCCTGACACACTACACCCCAGACAGACTACACCCAGACACACTACACCGTGACACACTGCCCCCTGACACACTGCCCCCTCACACACTGCACCCTCTGACACACTGACCCCTGACACACTGACCCCTGACACACTGCACCCTGACACACTGCACCCCCTGACACACTGCACCCTGACACACTGCCCCCTGACACACTGGACCTTAACACACTGACCCCTGACACACTGCACCCTGACACACTGGACCTTAACACACTGACCCCTGACACACTGCACCCCCTGACACACTGAGCCCTGACACACTGCCCCTTGACACACTGCCACTGACATACTGCCCCCTGACACACTGCCCCCTGACACATTGCCCACTGACACACTGCACCCTGGCACACTG
The DNA here is from genome assembly GCF_047496795.1 of Chiloscyllium punctatum. Taxonomy (NCBI): domain Eukaryota; kingdom Metazoa; phylum Chordata; class Chondrichthyes; order Orectolobiformes; family Hemiscylliidae; genus Chiloscyllium; species Chiloscyllium punctatum. The sequence continues at coordinate 98,803,227 of NC_092751.1, forward strand.
CCCCCTGACACACTACACCCTGACACACTTCTCCCTGACACACTGCCCACTGCACACTGCCCCGTGATACACTGCACCCTCTGACACACTGCCCCCTGATACACCCCCTCCTCACACACTGCCCCTAACACACTGCCCCCTGACACACATACCCCTGACACACTGCCCCCTCACGCACTGCCCCCAACACAAGCTCCCCCGACACACAACCCCCTGACACACTGCACCCTCTGACACACTGCCCCCTGATACACCCCCTCCTCACACACTGCCCCTAACACACTGCCCCCTGACACACATACCCCTGACACACTGCCCCCGACACACTGCATCCTCACACACTGCACCCTCACACACTTCCCCCTGATAAACTGCCCCTTGACATACTGCCCACTGAAACACTGCCCCGACACTCTACCCCAGTCACATTGCCCCCGACACATTGCTCTCTGACACACTGCCCCCTCATACACTGCCACCCCGACACACTACACCCTGACACACTCCCCCGACACACTGCCCCCTGACACACTACACCGTGACACACTGACCTGTCATACACTACACCCCAGACACACTACAAACTGACACACTGCCCCCTGACACACTGCGCCCTGACACACTGCCCCCTGACAGACTCCGCCACGACAGACTGCACCCTGACACACTGACCCCTGACACACTGCCCCCTGACGCATTGCCCCCTGACACACTGCCCCTGACACACTGCCCCCTGACACACTGCCCCTGACACACTGCCCCCTGACACACTGCCCCGCTGACACACTGCACCCTGACACACTGCCCCCTGACACACTGCACCCTCTGACACACTGCCCCCTGACACACTGCCCCTGACACACTGCCCCCTGACACACTGCCCCCGACACACTGCACCCTCTGACACACTGCACCCTGACACACTGCCCTCGACACAGTGCCCCCGGACACACTGACCCCTGACACACTGACCCCTGACACACTGCACCCTGACACACTGACCCCTGACACACTGCACCCTGACACACTGCCCTCTGACACACTGAGCCCTGACACACTGCCCCTTGACACACTGCCCCCTGACACACTGCACCCCCTGACACACTGGACCTTAACACACTGACCCCTGACACACTGCACCCTGACACACTGCCCACTGACACACTGAGCCCTGACACACTGCCCCTTGACACACTGACCCCTGACACACTGTCCCCTGACATACTGCCCCCTAACACACTGTGCGCCTCACACACTGCACCCAGACACACTACACTCTGACACATTGCACCCTGACACACAGCGCCCTGACACGCTGAACCCTGACACACTGACCCCTAGACACACTGCACCCTGACACACTGCACCCTGACACACTGTCCCCTGACACACTGTACCCTGACACATTGACCCCCAGACACACTGCACTTTGACACACTGCTCCCTTACACAGTGCACCCTGACACTGCCCCTGACACACTGCTACCTGACACACTGCCCCCCGACACAGACACCCTGACACACTGGACACTAACACACTGATCCCCGACACACAACACCCTGACACACTGCGCCCTGACACACTGCCACCCAATACACTGCCCCCTGACACACTGCTCCCTGACACACTACACCCGGACACACTGCACCCTCTGACACACTGCACCCTGACAAACTGCCCTCGACACAGTGCCCCTTGACACACTGATCCCCGACACACTGCTCCCTGACACACTGACCCCCGACACACTGACCCCCGACACACTGCTCCCTGACACACTGCTACCTGACACACTGCCCCCCAACACACACACCCTGACACACTGCCCCCTGACACACTGGACCCTAACGCACTGCCCCCCGACACATTACACCCTGACACCCTGCGCCCTGATACACTGCCCCCTCACACACTGCTCCCTGACACACTGCACCCTGACACACTGCACCCCCTGACACACTGCACCCTCTGACACACTGCACCCTGACACACTGCCCAGTGACACACTGAACCCTGACACACTGCCCCTTGACACATTGCCCACTGACACACTGCACCCTGGCACACTGCCCCCTGACACACTACACCCTGACACACTTCTCCCTGACACACTGCCCACTGCACACTGCCCCGTGATACACTGCACCCTCTGACACACTGCCCCCTGATACACCCCCTCCTCACACACTGCCCCTAACACACTGCCCCCTGACACACATACCCCTGACACACTGCCCCCTCACGCACTGCCCCCAACACAAGCTCCCCCGACACACAACCCCCTGACACACTGCACCCTCTGACACACTGCCCCCTGATACACCCCCTCCTCACACACTGCCCCTAACACACTGCCCCCTGACACACATACCCCTGACACACTGCCCCCGACACACTGCATCCTCACACACTGCACCCTCACACACTTCCCCCTGATAAACTGCCCCTTGACATACTGCCCACTGAAACACTGCCCCGACACTCTACCCCAGTCACATTGCCCCCGACACATTGCTCTCTGACACACTGCCCCCTCATACACTGCCACCCCGACACACTACACCCTGACACACTCCCCCGACACACTGCCCCCTGACACACTACACCGTGACACACTGACCTGTCATACACTACACCCCAGACACACTACAAACTGACACACTGCCCCCTGACACACTGCGCCCTGACACACTGCCCCCTGACAAACTGCGCCCTGACACACTACACTCTGACACACTGCCCCCTGACAGACTCCGCCACGACAGACTGCACCCTGACACACTGACCCCTGACACACTGCCCCCTGACGCATTGCCCCCTGACACACTGCCCCCTGACACACTGCCCCTGACACACTGCCCCCTGACACACTGCCCCGCTGACACACTGCACCCTGACACACTGCCCCCTGACACACTGCACCCTCTGACACACTGCCCCCTGACACACTGCCCCTGACACACTGCCCCCTGACACACTGCCCCCGACACACTGCACCCTCTGACACACTGCACCCTGACACACTGCCCTCGACACAGTGCCCCCGGACACACTGACCCCTGACACACTGACCCCTGACACACTGCACCCTGACACACTGACCCCTGACACACTGCACCCTGACACACTGCCCTCTGACACACTGAGCCCTGACACACTGCCCCTTGACACACTGCCCCCTGACACACTGCACCCCCTGACACACTGGACCTTAACACACTGACCCCTGACACACTGCACCCTGACACACTGCCCACTGACACACTGAGCCCTGACACACTGCCCCTTGACACACTGACCCCTGACACACTGTCCCCTGACATACTGCCCCCTAACACACTGTGCGCCTCACACACTGCACCCAGACACACTACACTCTGACACATTGCACCCTGACACACAGCGCCCTGACACGCTGAACCCTGACACACTGACCCCTAGACACACTGCACCCTGACACACTGCACCCTGACACACTGTCCCCTGACACACTGTACCCTGACACATTGACCCCCAGACACACTGCACTTTGACACACTGCTCCCTTACACAGTGCACCCTGACACTGCCCCTGACACACTGCTACCTGACACACTGCCCCCCGACACAGACACCCTGACACACTGGACACTAACACACTGATCCCCGACACACAACACCCTGACACACTGCGCCCTGACACACTGCCACCCAATACACTGCCCCCTGACACACTGCTCCCTGACACACTACACCCGGACACACTGCACCCTCTGACACACTGCACCCTGACAAACTGCCCTCGACACAGTGCCCCTTGACACACTGATCCCCGACACACTGCTCCCTGACACACTGACCCCCGACACACTGACCCCCGACACACTGCTCCCTGACACACTGCTACCTGACACACTGCCCCCCAACACACACACCCTGACACACTGCCCCCTGACACACTGGACCCTAACGCACTGCCCCCCGACACATTACACCCTGACACCCTGCGCCCTGATACACTGCCCCCTCACACACTGCTCCCTGACACACTGCACCCTGACACACTGCACCCCCTGACACACTGCACCCTCTGACACACTGCACCCTGACACACTGCCCAGTGACACACTGAACCCTGACACACTGCCCCTTGACACACTGCCCCCTGACACACTGCACCCCCTGACACACTGCACCCTGACACACTGCACCCTGACACACTGGAACTTAAAACACTGACCCCTGACACACTGCACCCTGACACACTGCCCACTGACACACTGAGCCCTGACACACTGCCCCTTGACACACTGCCCCCTGACACACTGCCCGCTGAAACACTGACCCCTGACACACTGCGTGCCCTGTCACACTGCCCCCCAGAGAAACTGCCCCCTGACACACTCCCTCACAACACACTACACCCTGACACACTGACCTCTGACATACTGCCACCCCATCACACTGCTCCACTGACACACTACCCCCTGACACACTACGCCCTGACACACTGCTCCACTGACACACTGCCCCCTTGACAGACTGGCCCCCGACACACTGCCTTCACACACTGCCCCCCAGTCACATCTGCAACCTGACACATTGTCCCGACACACTGCCCCCTGACACACTGCCCCCTGACACACTACACCCCCTGATACACTGCCCTCGACACGCTGCCCACTAACGCACTGAGCCCTGATACACTGCCTCTTGAAACACTGCCCACTCACACTCTGCCCCAGTCACACTGCCCCCTGACACATTGCCCCCTGACACACTGCCCCCTGGCACACTTCCCCCTGACACACTGCCCCCCTGACACACTGCACCCTGGCACACTGCCCCCTGACACACTACACCCTGACACACTACACCCTGACACACTGCCCCCCTGACACACTACACCCTGACACACTGCACCCTGACACACTGCCCCCTGACACACTACACCCTGACACACTGCCCCCTGACACACTGCGCTCTGACACATTGCCCCCTGACACACTGCCCCCTGACACATTGCCCCCTGACACACTGCCCCCCTGACACACTACACCCTGACACACTTCCCCCTGACACACTGCCCACTGACAGACGGCCCCGTGATACACTGCCCCCTGACACACTACACCCTGACACACTGCACCCTGACACACTGCCCCCCGACACACTACACCCTGACACACTTCCCTCTGACACACTGCACTCTGACACACTGCCCTCGACACAGTGCCCCGTGACACACTGACCCCTGACACACTGCCCCTGACACACTGTGCCCCCTGACACGCTGCACCCTCTGACACACTGCACTCTGACACACTGCCCTCGACACAGTGCCCCCTGACACACTGACCCCCAGACACACTACACCCTGACACACTGCCCCCTGACACACTGTACCCTGACACACTGACCCGCAGACACACTGCCCCCTGACACACTGCACCCTGACACACTACACCCTGACACACTGACTCCCAGACACACTACACTCTGACACACTGCCCCCTGACACACTGCGCCCTGACACACTGACCCCTGACACACTGACCCCTGACACACTGCTCCCTGACACACTACACCCTGACACACTGCCCCTGACACACTGCACCCCTTGACACACTGCACCCTGACACACTGCACCCTGACACACTGGACCTTAACACACTGACCCCTGACACACTGACCCCTGACACACTGCTCACTGACACACTGCACCCTGACACACTGCCCACTGACACACTACCCCCTGACACACTGCCCCCTGACACACTGTCCCTTGACACACTGCCCACTGACACACTGCCCCCTGACACACTGCCCCTGACACACTGCACCCCCTGACACACTGCACCCTGACACACTGCCCCCTGACACAATGTCCCCCTGACACACTGCCCCCCAGACAAACTGCCCCCTGACACACTCCCCCATGACACACTACACCCTGACACACTGACCTCTGACATACTGCCACCCCATCACACTGCCCCCTGACACACTACCCCCTGACACATTACGCCCTGACACACTGCTCCACTGACACACTGCCCCCTTGACACACTGGCCCCCGACACACTGCCTTCACACACTGCCCCCCCAGTCACATCTGCAACCTGACACATTGTCCCGACACACTGCCCCCTGACACAATGCCCCCTGACACACTACACCCTCTGACACACTGCACCCTGACACACTGCTCTCGACACACTGCCCCCTGACACACTACACCCTCTGACACACTGCACCCTAACACACTGCCCCCTGACACACTACACCCCAGACACACTACACCGTGAAACACTGCCCCCTGACACACATACCCCTGACACACTGCCCCCTCACGCACTGCCCCCTGACACACTGCACCCTCTGACACACTGACCCCTGACACAGTGCCCCCTGACACACTGCACCCTGACACACTGCACCCACTGACACACTGCACCCTGACACACTGCCCCTTGACACACTGCACCCTGACACACTGCCCCCTGACACACTGGACCTTAACACACTGACCCCTGACACACTGCACCCCCTGACACACTGAGCCCTGACACACTGCCCCTTGACACACTGCACCCTGACACACTGCCCCCTGACACACTGCCCCCTGACACATTGCCCACTGACACACTGCACCCTGGCACACTGCCTCCTGACACACTACACCCTGACACACTTCTCCCTGACACACTGCCCCCTGACACACATACCCCTGACACACTGCACCCTCTGACACACTGCACACTGACACACTGCCCCCAACACACTGCATCCTCACACACTTCCCCCTGACACACTGCCCCTTGACATACTGCCCACTGAGACACGGCCCCGACACTCTACCCCAGTCACATTGCCCCCGACACATTGCTCTCTGACACACTGCCCCCTCACACACTGCCCCCTCACACACTGCCACCCCGACACACTACACCCTGACACACTCCCCCGACACACTGCCCCCTGACACACTACACCGTGACACACTGACCTGTCATACACTACACCCCAGACACACTACAAACTGACACACTGCCCCCTGACACACTGCGCCCTGACACACTGCCCCCTGACACACTGCGCCCTGACACACTGCACCCTGACACACTGCCCCCTCACACTGTCCCCTGAGAAACTACACCCTGACACACTGCACCCTGACACACTGCCCCGCTGACACACTGCCCCCTGACACACTGACCCCTGACACACTGCCCCCTCACACTGACCCCTGAGAAACTACACCCTGACAGACTGCACCCTGACACACTGCCCAGTGACACACTGAGCCCTGACACACTGCCCCTTGACACACTGCCCCCTGACACACTGCACCCCCTGACACACTGCACCCCCTGACACACTGCACCCTGACACACTGCCCCCTGACACACTGGACCTTAACACACTGACCCCTGATACACTGCACCCTGACACACTGCCCACTGACACACTGAGCCCTGACACACTGCCCCTTGACACACTGCCCACTGACACACTACACCCTGACACACTGACCTCTGACATACTGCCACCCCATCACACTGCCCCCTGACACACTACCCCCTGACACATTACGCCCTGACACACTGCTCCACTGACACACTGCCCCCTTGACACACTGGCCCCCGACACACTGCCTTCACACACTGCCCCCCCAGTCACATCTGCAACCTGACACATTGTCCCGACACACTGCCCCCTGACACAATGCCCCCTGACACACTACACCCTCTGACACACTGCACCCTGACACACTGCCCTCGACACACTGCCCCCTGACACACTACACCCTCTGACACACTGCACCCTAACACACTGCCCCCTGACACACTACACCCCAGACACACTACACCCAGACACACTACACCGTGAAACACTGCCCCCTGACACACATACCCCTGACACACTGCCCCCTCACGCACTGCCCCCTGACACACTGCACCCTCTGACACACTGACCCCTGACACAGTGCCCCCTGACACACTGCACCCTGACACACTGCCCCCTGACAGACTGGACTTTAACACACTGACCCCTGACACACTGCACCCTGACACACTGCACCCACTGACACACTGCACCCTGACACACTGCCCCTTGACACACTGCACCCTGACACACCGCTCCCTGACACAATGCACACGGACACACAACACCCTAACACACTGCCCCCCTGACACACTGCCCCCTGACACACTGCCCCCAACACACTGCCCACCGATACACTACACCCTGATACACTGACCACTGACACACTCCCCCCAGACACACTATTCCCTGACACACTGCACTCAGACCCACTGCCCCCTGACACACTGCACCCCCTGACACACTGACCCCTGACACACAGCTCTCTGACACACTGCCCACCGATACACTATACCCTGACACACTGACCCCTGGCACACTTCCCCCTGACACACTACACCCTGACACACTGCCCCCTAACACACTGCCCCCTAACACACTGCCCCCTAACACACTGCACCCTGACACACTGCCCCCCTGACACACTGCACCCTGACACACTGCACCCTGACACACTGCCCCCCTGACACGCTCCCCCAACACACTGCATCCTGACATAATGCCCCTAGACACACTGCCCCGACACACTGCTCCCTGACACTCTGACCCCCTGACACAATGCACCATGATACACTCCCCCTCTCACAGTTCACCCGAACACACTACACCCTGACACACTCCCCCAACACACTGCCCCCTGACACACATCCCCTTACACACTTCACCCAAACACACTGCACCCCGATACACTGCCCCCTGACACACTGCCCCCTGACAGACTTAACCCCGACACACTCCTCCCTGACACTCTCCCCCCGACACACTTCACACGAACACACTGCCCCCTGACACACTGCCTCCTGACACACTGCCTCCTGAAACACTGCTCCAACACACTGCCCCCTGACAAACTGACCCCCCTGACACACTCTCCTCTGACACACTTCACCCCCGAACACACTGCCCCCGACACACTGCCCCATGACGCACAGCCCCCTGACATACTACACTCAGACAGACTGCCCCCTGACACACTGCCCCCTGACACACTGCTCCATGACACACTGCTCCCTGATACACTGTCCCCTAACACATTGCCCCCTGACACACTGCTCCCGACATATTGCCCCCGACACACTGCACCCTGACACACTAAGCCCTCACACGCTCCACAAACACACTGCATCCTGACATACTGCCCCCTGACACACTCACCCCGACACACTGCCCCCTGACACACTGCCCCCTGACACACTGCACTCAGACCCACTGCACCCTGACACACTGACCCCTGACACACTACCCCCTGGCACACTGCCCCCTGACACACTGACCCCCGACACACTGACCCCTGACATGCTCCCCCGACACACTGCATCCTGACACACTGCCCACTGACACACTTCCCCCGACACACTATCCCCTGACACACTGTACTCTGAATCACTACACCATGACACACTCCCCCCGACACACTTCACCCGAACACACTGTCGCCTGACACAGTGACTCCCTGACATATTGCCCCCTAGACACACTGTCCCCGACACACTGCTCCCTGACACTCTGACCCCCTGACACAATACACCATGACACACTCCCCCAACACACTGTCCCCTGACACACTTCCCCTTACACAATTCACCCGAACACACTGCACCCCGACACACTGCCCCCAGACACACTGACCCCCTGTCACACTGCGCCCTGACACACTGCTCCCGACATATTGCCCCCGACACACTGCACCCTGACACACTGCCCCCCTGACACACTCACCCCTCCACACTGAACCCTGACACACTAAACCCTCACACGTTCCACGATAACACTGCATCCTGACACACTGCCACCCAGACGCACTGCCCCCTGACACACTCGCCCCTGACACAGTACACCTTGACACACTGCCCCCTAACACACTGCCCCCGACATATTGCACCCTGACACACTGCCCCCGACACTCACCCCTCTGACACACTTCACGCGAACACTCTGACCCCTGACACACTGCCCCCTGACACATTGCCTCCGTGACACACTGCCCCCGACATATTGCACCCTGACACACTGCCCCCGACACACTACACCCTGGCACACTGACCCCCTGGCACACGGACCCCCGGCACACTGACCCCCTGGCACACTGACCCCCTGACACACTGCCCCCTGACACACTGACCCCTGACACACTGTACCCCTGACACATTGACCCCCTGACACACTCCACCTGACACATTCCCCTGACACACTGCACCCTGTCTCACTGTACCCTGGCACACTGCACCCTGACACACTGCCCCCTGACACACTGCACTCAGACCCACTGCACCATGACACACTGACCCCCTGACACACTCTCCCCTGACACACTTCACTTGAACACACTGCCCCCTGACACATTGACTCCCTGACACACTGCCCACTTACACACTGACCCCCTGACACATGTCCCCCAACACACTGCCCCCTGACACACTGCCCCCTGACACACTGCCTCCATGACGCACTGCCCCCTGACACACTGCCTCCATGACGCACTGCCCCCTGACACACTGTCCATTGACACACTGCCCCCGACACACTGCCCCCTGACACACTGCCCACCGATACACTACACCCTGACACACTGACTCCCTGACACATGGCCCCCTGAAACACTGCCCCCTGACACACTGCCCCCTGACACACTGACCCCCTGACACACTACACCCTGACACACTGTCCCCTGACACACTGACCCCCTGTCACAATGCCCCCAACACACCTACCCTGACACGCTGACCCCCTGACGCACTGTCACCTGACACACTGCCCCCTGACACACTGCCCACCGATACACTACACCCTAACACACTGACCCCTGACACATTCCCCCCGACACAGTGCCCCCAGACACACTGCCTCCTGAAACACTGACCCCCTGACACACTACACCCTGGCACACTGACCCCCTGACACACTCCCCCCTGACACACTTCACCCGAACACACTGCCCCCTGACACATGGACCTCCTGACACACTGTCCCCTGACACACTGCCCCCCTGACACACTGCCCCATGACAGACAGCCCCCGACACACTGCCCCATGACACACTCCCCCCGACACACTGCCCCCCTGACACACTCCCCCGACACACTGCCCCCTGATACACTGCACTCAGACCCACTGCACCCTGACACACTGCACCCTGACACACTGACCCCTGACACACTACACTCAGACCCACTGCACCCTGACACACAGCCCCCTGACACACTGACCCCTGACACATTACACTCAGACCCACTGCACCCTGACACACTACACCCTGATACACTGCCCCCGACACACTTCGCCCGACACACTGCCCCCTGACACACTTCACCCGAACACACTGTCCCCTGACACTCTGCCCTTGACACACTTCACCCGAACACACTGTCCCCTGACACACTGCACCCTGACACACTACACCCTGACACACTGCACTCTGACACACTACACCCTGACACACTCCCCCCGACACACTTCACCCGAACACATTATCCCCTGACACACTGACTCCCTGACACACTGCCCTCCAACACTATCCCCCTGACACACTCCCCCCTAACACACTTCACCTGAACACATTATCCCCTGACACGCTGACCCCCAGTCACAATGCCCCCCGACACACTGCACCCTGACACACTGCACCCCCTGACACACTCTCCCGACACACTGCCCTCTGACACACTACACCCTGACACACTGTCCCCTGTCACACTGACCCCCTGACACACTGACCCCCTGACACACTACACCCCGACACACTTCCCATGACACACTGCACCCTGACACACTCTCCCAGACACACTGCCCCCAGACACACTGACCCCCTGACACACCACCCCCTAACACACTTCACCCGAACACACTTCACCTGAACACACTCCACCCCGATACACTGACCCCCTGACACACTGCCCCCTGACACACTGACCCCCTGACACACTACACCCTGACACACCTACCCTGACACGCTGACCCCCTGACGCACTGTTCCCCTGACACACTGCCCCCGACACAGTGCACCCTGACACACTACACCCTGACACACCTACCCTGACACGCTGACCCCCTGACACACTGTTCCCCTGACACACTGCCCCCTGACACAATGCCCCCTGACACACTGCCCCCGACACACTGACCCCCTGACACACTACACCCTGACACACCTACCCTGACACGCTGACCCCCTGACGCACTGTTCCCCTGACACACTGCCCCCGACACGGTGCACCCTGACACACTACACCCTGACACACTCCCCCGACACACTGCACCCTGACACACTGCCCCCGACACACTCCCCCGACACACTGCCCCCGACACACTCCCCTGACACACTGCCCCACTGACACACTCCCCCCGACACATTGCCCCCTGACTCACTGCTCCCTGACACATTGACCCCCTGACACACTGCACCCTGACACACTGCCCTCTGACACACTGTCCCCTGACACACTGACCCCCTGACATACTGCCCCCTGACACACTACCCTCTGACACACTGACCCCTGACACACTCCCCCCTGACACACTACACACTGCACCCTGACACACTGTCCCGTGACACACTGCCCCCGACACACTGCACCCTGACACTCTGAACCCCTGACACAATACACCCTGACCCACTGCCTCCTGACACACTTCACCTGAACACACTGCACCCCGATACACTGCCCCCAACAAACTGCCCCCTGACACACTGACCCCCTGACACAACACCCCCAAAACACTACCCCCCTGACACACTGCCCCAACATACTGCGCCCTGACTCACTGCACCCTGAAACACTGCCCCCTGACACACTGCCCCCTGACACACTGCCCCCCGACACTCTTCCCCCGACACACTGCCCCCGACACACTTCCCCCGACACACTGCCCCCAGACACACTGTCCCCTGACACACTGACCCCTTGACACACTGCCCCCTGACACACTGACCCCCTGACACACTACACACTGACACACTGACCCCCTGACACAGTACCCCCAACACACTACCCCCCTGACACACTGCCCCCTGACACACTGACCCACTGACACACTATACCCCGACACACTGCCCCCTGACACGCTGACCCCCTGACACACTGCCCCCTGACACAATGCACTCTGACACATTCCCCCCGACACACTGCACCCTGACACACTACACCCTGACACACTGACCCCCTAACACACCACCCCCAACACACTACCCCCCTGACACACTGCCCTCTGACACACTGACCCCCTGACACAACACCGTCAACACACTACCCCCCTGACACATTGCCCTCTGACACACTGACCCCCTGACACACTACATCCCAGTCAAAATGCCCTCTGACACACTGTCCCCTGACACACTGCTCCCCTGACACACTCCTCCCGACACACTCCCCCCTGACACTCTGACCCCCGACACAATACACCCTGACACACTGCCCCCTGACACACTTCAACCGAACACACTTCACACGAACACACTGCCCCATGACACACCGACCCCCCTGTCACAATGCCCCTGACATACTTCCCCCGACACACTGCACACTGACACACTACACCCTGACACTCTCCCCACGACCCTCTGCCCCCTGACACACTACCTCCCTGACACGCTTTCCCCAGACACACTGCCCCCTCAAACATTGCCCCCCTGACACACTGCCCTGGACACACTGTACCCTCACACACTGACCCCCTGACACATTGACCCCCTGACACATTGACCCCCTGACATACTACACCAAACACACTGCCCCCTGACACACTGATCCCTGACACACTGACTCCCTGACACACTACACCCTGACACACTGCACCCACACACACTGCACCCCTGACACACTGCCCCTGACACACTGAGCCCTGACACACTGCCCCCTAACACTATCCCCTAACACACTGCCACCCGACACACTCCCCCGATACACTGCACCCTGACACACTGAGCCCCTGACACACTGAGTCCCTGACACACACTACCCACAATACACTGCCCACCTGACACACTCCCCCGACACACTGCACCCTGATACTTTGCACACTGACACACTGCACCCTGACACACTCCCCCAACACACTGCACCCTGACTCACTGCACCCTGACACTTTGCACACTGACACACTGCACACTGACACACTACCCCCGACACACTGCACACTGACATACTGCCCCTGACACACTGCACACCGACACATTGCCCCCCGACACACTGCCCCCGGCACACTGACCCCCTTACACACCACCCCCAATACACTACTGCCCTGACTCACTGCTCCCCGTCACACTGACCCCCTGTCACACTAACCCCTGACACACTGACCCCGACATACTGCCCCCGACACACTGCACCCTGACACACTGCACCCTGACACACTGACACACTACACCCCGACACACCTACCCTGACACACTGACTCCCTGACGCACTATTCCCCTGACACACTACCCCCGATACGGTGCACCCTGACACACTCCCCCCGACACACTGCCCCCCCTGACATACTGCCCCCTGACACACTGCACTCTGACACACTGCCCCCCGACATACTCCCCCTGACACACTGCACCCTGACATACTACTCCCTGACACACTGCACCCCGACACACTACACCCCGACACACTGACCCCCTGACACACTCTCCCCTTACAAACTTCACCCGAACACACTGCCCTCTGACACACTGCACCCTGACACACTCCCCCCTGACACACTACCCTCTGACACACTGACCCCTGACACACTCCCCACTGACACACTACCCACTGCACCCTGACACACTGCTCGCTGACACTCTGAACCCCTGACACAATACACCCTGACACACTGCCTCCTGATACACTTCACCTGAACACACTGCACCCCGATACACTGCCCCCCTGACACACTGCCCCCTGACACACTCCCCCAACACACTGCGCCCTGACTCACTGCACCCTGAAACACTGCCCCCTGACAACCTGACCCCGGCATACTGCCCCCTGACACACTGCCCCCCTGACACACTCCTCCCTGACACAATGCCCCTCTGACACACTTCCCCTGACACACTGCACACTGACACACTGCCCCCTGACACACTGACCCCTGACACATTGCACCCTGACACACTGCCCCCTGGCACACTGACCCCTGACACACTACACACTGACACACTGACCCCCTGACACAGTACCCCCAACACACTACCCCCCTGACACACTGCCCCCTGACACACTGACCCACTGACCACTATACCCCGACACACTGCCCCCTGACACGCTGACCCCCTGAAACACTGCCCCCTGACACAATGCACTCTGACACATTCCCCCCGACACACTGCATCCTGACACACTACACCCTGACACACTGCCCCCGACACACTACACCCTGACACTCTCCCCACAACCCACTGCCCCCTGACCCACTGCCCCCTGACACACTTTCCCCTGACACTCTGCCTTCTGACAGACTGCCTCCCTGACACGCTTTCCCCAGACACACTGCACCCTGACACGCTGCACTGGACACACTGTACCCTCACACACTGACCCCCTGACACATTGACCCCCTGACACACTACACCAAACACACTGCCCCCTGACACACTGATCCCTGACACACTGACCCCCTGACACACTACACCCTGACACATTACACCAAACACACTGCCCCCTAACACACTCCCCTAACACACTGCCACCCGACACACTCCCCCGATACACTGCCCCCCGACACACTGCCCTCTGACACATTGACCCCCTGACACACTACACCCCAGTCAAAATGCCCTCTGACACACTGTCCCCTGACACACTGCTCCCCTGACACACTTCACCCGAACACACTGCACCCCGATACACTGCCCCATGACACTCTGCACCCCGACACACTGCTCCCTGACACACTTCACCCGAACGCACTGCCCCCTGACACGCTTTCCCCAGACACACTGCACCCTGACACACTGCCCTGGACACACTGTACCCTCACACACTGACCCCCTGACACACTGACCCCCTGACACACTACACCCTGACACACTGCACCCACACACACTGCACCCCTGACACACTGCCCCCTAACACACTCCCCTAACACACTGCCACCCGACACACTCCCCCGATACACTGCACCCTGACACACTGAGCCCCCGACACACTGCACCGCTGACACACACTACCCCCAATACACTGCCCCGCTGACACACTCCCTCCAACACACTGCTCCTGACACAATGCACTCTGACACACTCCCCCGACAAACTGCACCCTGACTCACTGCACCCTGACACTTTGCACACTGACACACTGCACACTGACACACTGCACCCTGACACACTCCCCCAACACACTGCACCCTGACACACTGCACCCTGACACACTGCACACTGACACACTACCCCTGACACACTCCCTCGACACACTGCACACTGACTCACTGCCCCCCTGACATACTGCCCCCGACACACTGCACACCGACACATTGCCCCCAGACACACTGCCCCGGCACACTGACTCCCTTACACACCACCCCCAATACACTACTGCCCTGACACACTGCTCCCCGACACACTGACCCCCTGTCACACTGGCCCCTGACACACTGACCCCAATGTACTGCCCCCGACACACTCCTCCTGACACACTGTCCCCTGACACACTGCACTCTGACTCACTACACCCTGACACACTCCCCCCTGACACACTTCACCCGAACACATTGTCCCCTGACACAGTGACCCCCCTGTCACACTGACCCTTAACACACTCCCCCGACACACTGCATCCTGACACACTCCCCCTGACATACTGTCCCCTGACACACTGCCCCCTGACACACTACACCCTGACACACTCCCCCCGACACACTTCACCCGAACACATTGTCCCCTGACACACTGACTCCCTGACACATTGCCCCCTGACACACTGCACCCTGACACTCTGACCCCCTGACACAATACACCCTGACACACTGCCCCCGACACACTGCCCCGTGACACACTTCCCCTGACACACTTCATCCGAACACACTGCCCCCTGATACACTTAGCCCTGACACACTGCCCCCCCGACACACTGACCCTGACACACTACATCCTGACACACTGACCCTGACACACTACACCTGACACACTGCCCCCAACACACTGACCCTGACACACTACACCCTGACACACTACACCCTGACACACTGCACACTGACACACTACCCCCGACACGCTCCCTCTGACACACTGCACCCTGACACACTGCACCCTGACACACTGCACACTGACACACTACCCCCGACACGCTCCCTCTGACACACTGCACCCTGACACACTGCCCCCGGCACACTTCCCCCTGATACACTTCCCCCTGATACACTGCACCCCGATACACTGCCCCGACACACTTACCCCTGACACACTATCCCCTGACACACTATCCACCTGACACAATTCCCCCACCACACTGCCCCCCGACACACTGCCCCATGAGACACTGCACCCTGACACACTGCACCCTGACACACTGCCCCCTGACACAATTCCCTGTGACACACTGCCCCACTGACACACTCCCCCCACCTGAAACACTGCCCCCTGACACACTGATCCCCTGACGCACTACACCCTGACACACTCTCCCAGACACACTTCACCCGAACACACTACACCCCGACACACTGCCCCTCAACACACTGACCTTCATCCCACAGCCCCCTGACACACTGCCTCCTGACACACTTTCCCCCGACACACTGCTCACTGACACACTTCACCCGAACGCACTGCCCCATGACACTCTACCCTCTGACACACTGCCTTCCTGACACGCTTTCCCCTGACACACTGCCCTGGACACACTGTACCCTCACACACTGAACCCCTGACACATTGACCCCCTGACACACTACACCAAACACACTGCCCCCTGACACACTGACCCCCTGACACACTGACCCCCTGACACACTACACCCTGACACACTGCCCCCTAACACACTCCCCTAACACACTGCCACCCGACACACTCCCCCGATACACTGCACCCTGACACACTGAGCCCCTGACACACTGCACCGCTGACACACACTACCCCCAATACACTGCCCCCCTGACACACTCCCTCCAACACACTGCTCCTGACACAATGCACTCTGACACACTCCCCCGACACACTGCACCCTGACTCACTGCACCCTGACACTTTGCACACTGACACACTGCAGCCCTGACACACTCCCCTGACACACTGCACCCTGACACACTCCCCCAACACACTGCACCCTGACACACTGCACCCTGACACACTGCACACTGACACACTACCCCCGACACACTCCCTCGACACACTGCACCCTGACACACTGCCCCCGACACACTGCACACTGACTCACTGCCCCCCTGACATACTGCCCCGACCCACTGCACACCGACACACTGCTCCCCGACACACTGACCCCCTGTCACACTGACCCCTGACACACTGACCCCAACATACTGCCCCCGACACACTGCACCCTGACACACTGCCCCCTGACACACTCCCCCGACACACTGCACCCTGACACACTCCCCCTGACACACTGTCCCCTGACACACTGCACTCTGACTCACTACACCCTGACACACTCCCCCCGACACACTTCACCCGAACACATTGTCCCCTGACATACTGACCCCCTGTCACACTACACCCCGACACACTGCCTCCTGACACACTGACCCCCTGATACACTACACCCTGACACACTGCCCCCCAACACACTGACCCCTGTCCCACAGCCCCCTGACACACTCCCCCGACACACCTCCCCTATGACACACTCCCCCTGACATACTGCACCTCAACACACTGACCCCCATCCCACAGCCCCCTGACATACTGCCCTCCTGACACACTGCCCCCGACACACTGCACCCTGACACACTTCAACCGAGCACACTGCACCCTGACACATCGCCCCCCTGACACACTCCCCCAGACACACTTCCCCAAATACTCTGACCCCCTGACACTCTGACCCCCAGTACACTCCCCCTGACACACTACAACTGAACACACTGCACCCTTACACACTCCCCCCGATACACTACCCCCTGACACACTGCCCCCTGATACTCTGACCCCCTGACACTCTGAACCCCGGCACACTCCCCCTGACACACTGCACCCTGACACACTCCCCCTGACTCACTGCCCCCGACACACTCCCCCTGACACACTGCCCCGACACACACCCCCTGACACACTGCCCCTGACACACTGCCCCCTGACACACTCCCCCTGACACACTCCCCCTGACACATTGCCCCCTGACACACTCCCCCTGACACACTGCCCCTGACACACTGCCCCGACACACTGCCCCCTGACACACTCCCCCTGACATACTGCCCTGACACACTCCCCCTGACACATTGCCCCCCGACACACTGCCTCCTGACACACTCCCCCTGACACACTGCCCCTGACACACTGCCCCCTGACACACTGCCCCTGACACATTGCCCCCTGACACATTGCCCCCTGACACACTCCCCCCGACACACTCCCCCTGACATACTGCCCCCTGACACACTCCCCCTGACACACTGCCCCTGACACACTCCCCCTAACACATTCCACCTGACACACTGCCCCTGACACACTCCCCCTGACATACTGCCCCTGACACACTCCCCCTGACACATTGCCCCCTGACACACTGCGCCCTGACACACTGCCCCCTGACACACTCCCCCTGACATACTGCCCCTGACACACTCCCCCTGACACATTGCTCCCTGACACACTGCCTCCTGACACACTCCCCCTGACACACTCGCCCGACACACTGCCCCTGACACACTCCCCCTGACACATTGCCCCCTGACACACTGCCCCCAGACACACTCCTCCTGCCACACCCACCCAACACACTGCCCCCGACACACTCCCCCTGACACACTGCCCCCCGACACACTCCCCCTGACGCACTGCCCCCTGACACACTCCCCCGACACACTGCCCCCTGACACACTACACCCCGACACACTGCCCCCTGACAAACTACACCCTGACACACTGCCCCCTCACACAATCCCCCTGACACACTACCCACCTGACACACTTCCCCGACACACTGACCCCCTGACACACTACAACCCTGACACACCCCTTCTGACACACTACCCCTGACACACTGCCCTCCAACACACTCCCCCCGATACACTGCATCCTGACACACTGAGCCCCTGACACACTCCCCCCGACACACGACCCGATACACTGCCCCTGACACACCCTACCTGACACACTCCCCCTGACACACTCCCCCTGACACACTCCCCCTGACACATTGCCCCCTGACACACTGCCTCCTGACACACTCCCCTTGACACACTCCCCTGACACACTCCCCCTGACACACTGCCCCCGACACACCTTCCCCTGACACACTTCACCCGAACACACTACACCCCGACACACTGCCCCCTGACACCCTTCCCTATGACACATTGCACCCTGACACACTGCACCCTCAGACACTGCCCCCCGACACACTGCACCTTGACACACTGAGCCCCTGACACACTCCCCCCCGACACACTACCCCCGATTCACTGTCCCCCTGACACACTGCCCAGCGACGCACTTCCCCAGACACATTGCACCTTGACAGACTGACCCCCGACACACTCACCCCCTGACACACTCACCAACTGACACACTGCCCCAACACACTGCACCCTGACACACTTCAACCGAGCACACTGCACCCTGACACATCGCCCCCCTGACACACTCCCCCAGACACACTTCCCCCAATACTCTGACCCCCTGACACTCTGACCCCCAGTACACTCCCCCTGACACACTACAACTGAACACACTGCACCCTTACACACTCCCCCCGATACACTACCCCCTGACACGCTGCCCCCTGATACTCTGACCCCCTGACACTCTGAACCCCGGCACACTCCCCCTGACACACTGCACCCTGACACACTCCCCCTGACTCACTGCCCCCGACACACTCCCCCTGACACACTGCCCCGACACACACCCCCTGACACACTGCCCCTGACACACTGCCCCCTGACACACTCCCCCTGACACACTCCCCCTGACACATTGCCCCCTGACACACTCCCCCTGACACACTGCCCCTGACACACTGCCCCGACACACTGCCCCCTGACACACTCCCCCTGACATACTGCCCTGACACACTCCCCCTGACACATTGCCCCCCGACACACTGCCTCCTGACACACTCCCCCTGACACACTGCCCCTGACACACTGCCCCCTGACACACTGCCCCTGACACATTGCCCCTGACACATTGCCCCCAGACACATTCCCCCCGACACACTCCCCCTGACATACTGCCCCCTGACACACTCCCCCTGACACACTGCCCCTGACACACTCCCCCTAACACATTCCACCTGACACACTGCCCCTGACACACTCCCCCTGAGACAGTGCCCCCTGACACACTGCCCCTGACACACTCCCCCTGACATACTGCCCCTGACACACTCCCCCTGACACATTGCCCCCTGACACACTGCGCCCTGACACACTGCCCCCTGACACACTCCCCCTGACATACTGCCCCTGACACACTCCCCCTGACACATTGCTCCCTGACACACTGCCTCCTGACACACTCCCCCTGACACACTCGCCCGACACACTGCCCCTGACACACTCCCCCTGACACATTGCCCCCTGACACACTGCTCCCAGACACACTCCTCCTGCCACACCCACCCAACACACTGCCCCCGACACACTCCCCCTGACACACTGACCCCGACACACTCCCCCTGACGCACTGCCCCCTGACACACTCCCCCGACACACTGCCCCCTGACACACTACACCCCGACACACTGCCCCCTGACAAACTACACCCTGACACACTGCCCCCTGATACACTCCCCCTGACACAGTGCCCCCTGACACACTACACCCTGACACACTGCCCCCTGACACACTACATCCTGACACACTGCCCCCTCACACAATCCCCCTGACACACTACCCACCTGACACACTTCCCCGACACACTGACCCCCTGACACACTACAACCCTGACACACCCCTTCTGACACACTACCCCTGACACACTGCCCTCCAACACACTCCCCCCGATACACTGCATCCTGACACACTGAGCCTCTGACACACTCCCCCCGACACACTGCCCCGATACACTGCCCCTGACACACCCTACCTGACACACTCTCCCTGACACACTCCCCCTGAAACACTCCCCCTGACACATTGCCCCCTGACACACTGCCTCCTGACACACTCCCCCTGACACACTCCCCTGACACACTCCCCCTGACACACTGCCCCCGACACACCTTCCCCTGACACACTTCACCCGAACACACTACACCCCGACACACTGCCCCCTGACACCCTTCCCTATGACACATTGCACCCTGACACACTGCACCCTCAGACACTGCCCCCCGACACACTGCACCTTGACACACTGAGCCCCTGACACACTCCCCCCCGACACACTACCCCCGACTCACTGTCCCCCTGACACACTGCCCAGCGACGCACTTCCCCAGACACATTGCACCTTGACAGACTGACCCCCGACACACTCACCCCCTGACACACTCACCAACTGACACACTGCCCCAACACACTGCACCCTGACACACTTCACCCGAGCACACTGCACCCTGACACATCGCCCCCCTGACACACTCCCCCAGACACACTTCCCCCAATACTCTGACCCCCTGACACTCTGACCCCCAGTACACTCCCCCTGACAAACTACAACTGAACACACTGCACCCTTACACACTCCCCCCGATACACTACCCCCTGACACGCTGCCCCCTGATACTCTGACCCCTTGACACTCTGAACCCCGGCACACTCCCCCTGACACACTGCACCCTGACACACTCCCCCTGACTCACTGCCCCCGACACACTCCCCCTGACACACTGACCCGACACACACCCCCTGACACACTCACCCTGACACATTGCCCCCTGACACACTCCCCCTGACACACTGCCCCTGACACACTGCCCCGACACACTGCCCCCTGACACACTCCCCCTGACATACTGCCCTGACACACTCCCCCTGACACATTGCCCCCCGACACACTGCCTCCTGACACACTCCCCCTGACACACTGCCCCTGACACACTGCCCCCTGACACACTGCCCCTGACACATTGCCCCCTGACACATTGCCCCCTGACACACTCCCCCCGACACACTCCCCCTGACATACTGCCCCCTGACACACTCCCCCTGACACACTGCCCCTGACACACTCCCCCTGACATACTGCCCCTGACACACTCCCCCTGACACATTGCCCCCTGACACACTGCCCCCTGACACACTGCCCCCTGACACACTCCCCCTGACATACTGCCCCTGACACACTCCCCCTGACACATTGCTCCCTGACACACTGCCTCCTGACACACTCCCCCTGACACACTCACCCGACACACTGCCCCTGACACACTCCCCCTGACACATTGCACCCTGACACACTGCACCCTCAGACACTGCCCCCCGACACATTGCACCTTGACAGACTGACCCCCGACACACTCACCCCCTGACACACTCACCAAATGACACACTGCCCCAACACACTGCACCCTGACACACTTCACCCGAGCACACTGCACCCTGACACACCGCCGCCCTGACACACTCCCCCAGACACACTTCCCCCAATACTCTGACCCCCTGACACTCTGACCCACAGTACACTCCCCCTGACACACTACAACTGAACACACTGCACCCTTACACACTCCCCCCGATACACTACCCCCTGACACGCTGCCCCCTGATACTCTGACCCCCTGACACTCTGAACCCCGGCACACGCCCCCTGACAAACTGCACCCTGACACACTCTCCCCGACACACTGCCCTCTGATACTCTGCCCCCATGACTCACTGCCTCCGACACACTCCCCCTGACACACTCCCCCTGACACACTGCCCCGTGACACACTCCCCCCGACACACTGGCCCGACACACACCCCATGACACACTGCCCCTGACACACTGCCCCCTGACACACTCCCCCTGACACACTCCCCCTGACACATTGCCCCCGACACACTCCCCCTGACACACTCCCCCTAACGCATTCCCGCTGAAACACTGCCCCTGACACATTGCCCCCTGACACACTGCCCCTGACAAACTCCTGCTGACATACTGCCCCTGACACACTCCCCCTGACACCTGACACACTACCCCGACACACTGCCCCTGACACACTCCCCCTGACACATTGCCCCCTGACACACTGCCCCCGGACACACTCCGCTTGCCACACCCACCCAACACACTGCCCCTGACACACTGCCCCTGACAGACTGCCCCCTGATACACTGTCCCCTGACACACTGCCCCCCGAACACACTCCCCCTGACGCACTGCCCCCTGACACATTGCCCCCTGACACACTCCCCCGACACACTGCTCCCTGACACACTACACCCTGACACACTGCCCCCTGATACACTCCCCCTGACACACTGCCCCCTGACACACTACACCCTGACACACTGCCCCCTGACACACTACACCCTGACACACTGCCCCCTGACACAATCCCCCTGACACACTGCCCCCTGACACACTACACCCTGACACACTGCCCCCTGATACACTCCCCCTGACACACTGCCCCCTGACACACTACACCCTGGCACACTGCCCCCTGACACACTACACCCTGACACACTGCCCCCTGACACAATCCCCCTGACACACTGCCCCCTGACACACTACACCCTGACACACTGCCCCCTGATACACTCCCCCTGACACACTGCCCCCTGACACACTACACCCTGGCACACTGCCCCCTGACACACTACACCCTGACACACTGCCCCCTGATACACTCCCCCTGACACACTGCCCCCTGACACACTACACCCTGACACACTGCCCCTGACACAATCCCCCCTGACACAATCCCCCCTGACACACTACACCCTGACACACTACACCCTGATACACTCCCCCTGACACACTGCCCCCTGAAACACTCCCCCTGACACACTGCCCCCTGACACACTCCCCCTCACACACTGCCCCCTGACACACTGCCCCCTGACACACTCCCCCTGACACACTGCCCCCTGACACACTGCCCCCTAACACACTGCCCCCTGACACACTCCCCCTGACACACTGCCCCTTGACACATTCCCCCGACGCACTGCCCCCTGACACACTGCCCCCTGACACACTGCCCCCTGACACACTACACCCTGACTCACTGCCCCCTGATACACTCCCCCTGACACAGTGCCCCCTGACACACTACACCCTGACACACTGCCCCTGACACACTACACCCTGACACACTGCCCCCTGATACACTCGCCCTGACACATTGCCCCCTGACACAATCCCCCCTGACACAATCCCCCCTGACACACTGCCCCGTGACACACTACACCCTGACACACTGCCCCCTGATACACTCCCCCTGACACACTGACCCCTGACACACTGCCCCCTGACGCACTGCCCCATGACACACTGCCCCCTGACACACTGCCCCCTGACACACTGCCCTCTGACACATTCCCCCTGACGCACTGCCCCCTGACACACTGCCCCCTGACACACTCCCCCCGACACACTGCCCCCTCACACACTCCCCCTGACACACTGCCCCCTCACACACTCCCCCTGACACACTCCCCCTGACACACTGCCCCTGACACACTGCCCCCTGACACATTCCCCCTGACGCACTGCCCCCTGACACACTGCCCCCTGACACACTCCCCCAGACACACTGCCCCCTGACACACTGCCCCCTGACACACTCCCCCTGACACACTGCCCCCTGACACACTGGCCCCTGACACACTCCCCCTGACGCACTGCCCCCTGTCACACTGCCCCCTGACACACTTCCCCGACACACTGCCCCCCGACACACTACCCACCTGACACAATTCCCCGACACACTGACCCCCTGACACACTACAACCCTGACACACCCCTTCTGACACACTGCCCCTGACACACTGCCCTCCAACACACTCCCCCCGATACACTGCACCCTGACACAATGAGCCCCTGACACACTCCCCCCGACACACTGCCCCGACACACTGCCCTTGACACACGCTACCTGACACACTCCCCCGACACACTCCCCCTGACACACTGCCCCCCGACACACCTTCCCCTGACACACTTCACCCGAACACACTGCCCCCTGCACACTGCCCACTGACACACTACACCCCAACACACTGCCCCCTGACACCCTTCCCTATGACACATTGCACCCTGACACACTGCACCCTCAGACACTGCCCCCCGACACACTGCACCTTGACACACTGAGCCCCTGACACACTCCCCCCCGACACACTACCCCCGACTCACTGTCCCCCTGACACACTGCCCAGCGACGCACTTCCCCAGACACATTGCACCTTGACAGACTGACCCCCGACACACTCACCCCCTGACACACTCACCAACTGACACACTGCCCCAACACACTGCACCCTGACACACTTCACCCGAGCACACTCCCCCAGACACACTTCCCCCAATAATCTGACCCCCTGACACTCTGACCCCCAGTACACTCCCCTTGACACACTACAATTGAACACACTGCACCCTTACACACTCCCCCCGATACACTACCCCCTGACAGGCTGCCCCCTGATACTCTGACCCCCTGACGCTCTGAACCCCGGCACACTCCCCCTGACACACTGCACCCCGAAACACTCCCCCTGACTCACTGCCCCCGACACACTCCCCCTGACACACTGCAACCCGACACACTCCCCCTGACTCACTGCACCCCGACACACTCCCCCTGACTCACTGCACCCCGACACACTCCCCCTGACACACTGCACCCCGACACACTCCCCCTGACTCACTGCACCCCGGCACACTCCCCCTGACACACTGCACCCCGACACACTCCCCCTGACTCACTGCCCCCGACACACTCCCCCTGACACACTGCCCCGACACACACCCCCTGACACACTGCCCCTGACACACTGCCCCCTGGCACACTCCCCCTGACACACTCCCCCTGACACATTGCCCCCTGACACACTCCCCCTGATACACTGCCCCTGACACACTGCCCCGACACACTGCCCCCTGACACACTCCCCCTGACATACTGCCCCTGACACACTCCCCCTGACACATTGCCCCCTGACACACTGCCTCCTGACACACTCCCCCTGACACACTGCCCCTGACACACTGCCCCTGACACACTGCCCCAGACACATTGCCCCGACACATTGCCCCCTGACACACTCCCTCCGACACACTCCCCCTGACATACTGCCCCCTGACACACTCCCCCTGACACAATGCCCCTGACACACTCCCCCTAACACATTCCACCTGACACACTGCCCCTGACACACTGCCCCTGACACACTCCTCCTGACATACTGCCCCTGACACACTCCCCCTGACACATTGCCCCCTGACACACTGCCTCCTGACACACTGCCCCCTGACACACTCCCCCTGACATACTGCCCCTGACACACTCCCCCTGACACAATCCACCTGACGCACTGCCCCCTGACACACTGCCCCCTGACACACTCCCCCTGACATACTGCCCCTGACACACTCCCCCTGACACATTGCCCCCTGACACACTTCCTCCTGACACACTCCCCCTGACACACTGCCCCGACACACTGCCCCTGACACACTCCCCCTGACACATTGCCCCCTGACACACTGCCCCCGGACACACTCCCCCTGCCACACCCACCCAACACACTGCCCCGACACACTGCCCCTGACACACTGCCCCTGATACACTGTCCCCTGACACACTCCCCCTGACACACTCCCCCTGACACACTGCTCCAGACACACTCCCCCTGACACATTGCCCCCTGACACACTGCCCCCGGACACACTCCCCCTGCCACACCCACCCAACACACTGCCCCCCGACACACTGCCCCCGACACACTCCCCCGACACACTGCCCCCTGACACACTTCCTCCTGACACACTCCCCCTGACACACTCCCCCGACACACTGCCGCCTGACACATTGCCCCCTGACACACTCCCCCGACACACTGCCCCCTGACACACTATACCCCGACACACTGCCCCCTGATACACTCCCCCTGACACAGTGCCCCCTGACACACTACACCCTGACACACTGCCCCCTGACACACTACACCCTGACACACTGCCCCGACACACACCCCCTGACACACTGCCCCTGACACACTGCCCCCTGACACACTCCCCCTGACACACTCCCCCTGACACATTGCCCCCTGACACACTCCCCCTGACCCACTGCCCCTGACACACTGCCCCGACACACTGCCCCCTGACACACTCCCCCTGACATACTGCCCCTGACACACTCCCCCTGACACATTGCCCCCTGACACACTCCCTCCGACACACTCCCCCTGACATACTGCCCCCTGACACACTCCCCCTGACACACTGCCCCTGACACACTCCCCCTAACACATTCCACCTGACACACTGCCCCTGACACACTGCCCCTGACATACTCCCCCTGAGACATTGCCCCCTGACACACTGCCCCTGACACACTCCTCCTGACATACTGCCCCTGACACACTCCCCCTGACACATTGCCCCCTGACACACTGCCTCCTGACACACTGCCCCCTGACACACTCCCCCTGACATACTGCCCCTGACACACTCCCCCTGACACAATCCACCTGACGCACTGCCCCCTGACACACTGCCCCCTGACACACTCCCCCTGACATACTGCCCCTGACACACTCCCCCTGACACATTGCCCCCTGACACACTTCCTCCTGACACACTCCCCCTGACACACTCCCCCGACACACTGCCCCCGACACACTGCCCCTGACACACTGCCCCTGATACACTGTCCCCTGACACACTCCCCCTGACACACTCCCCCTGACACACTGCTCCTGACACACTCCCCCTGACACATTGCCCCCTGACACACTGCCCCCGGACACACTCCCCCTGCCACACCCACCCAACACACTGCCCCCGACACACTGCCCCCGACACACTCCCCCTGACGCACTGCCGCCTGACACATTGCCCCCTGACACACTCCCCCGACACACTGCCCCCTGACACACTACACCCCGACACACTGCCCCCTGACAAACTACACCCTGACACACTGCCCCCTGATACACTTGCCCTGACACAGTGCCCCCTGACACACTACACCCTGACACACTGCCCCCTGACACACTACACCCTGACACACTGCCCCCTCACACAATCCCCCTGACACACTGCCCCCTGACACACTACACCCTGACACACTGCCCCCTGAAACACTCCCCCTGACACATTGCCCCCTGACACACTGCCTCCTGACACACTGCCCCCTGACACACTCCCCCTGACATACTGCCCCTGACACACTCCCCCTGACACATTGCCCCCTGACACACTACCTCCTGACACACTCCCCCTGACACACTCCCCCGACACACTGCCCCTGACACACTCCCCCTGACACACTCCCCCTGACACACTGCCCCTGACACACTCCCCCTGACACATTGCCCCCTGACACACTGCCTCCTGACACACTGCCCCCTGACACACTCCCCCTGACACACTGCCCCTGACACACTCCCCCTGACACATTGCCCCCTGACACACTACCTCCTGACACACTCCCCCTGACAAACTCCCCCGACACACTGCCCCTGACACACTGCCCCTGATACACTGTCCCCTGACACACTGCCACCTGACACACTCCCCCTGACACACTCCCCTGACATACTGCCCCTGACACGCTCCCCCTGACACATTGCCCCCTGACACACTGCCTCCTGACACACTCCCCTGACACACTGCCCCTGACACACTGCCCCTGACACATTGCCCCCTGACACACTCCCCCCGACACACTCCCCCTGACATACTGCCTCCTGACACACACCCCCTGACACACTGCCCCTGACACACTCCCCCTAACACATTCCCCCTGACACACTGCCCCTGACACACTGCCCCGACACACTCCCCCTGAGACATTGCCCCCTGACACACTGCCCCTGACACACCCCCGCTGACATACAGCCCCTACACACTCCCCTGACACACTGCCCCTGACACACTCCCCCGACACACTGCCCCCCGACATACTCCCCCTGACGGACTGCCCCCTGACACATTGCCTCCTGACACACTCCCCCGACACACTGCCCCCTGACACACTACACCCTGACACACTGCCCCCTGACAAACTACACCTTGACACACTGCCCCCTGATACACTCCCCCTGACACACTACACCCTGACACACTGCCCCCTGACACTCTGAACCCCGGCACACTCCCCCTGACACACTGCACCCCGACACACTCCCCCTGACTCACTGCCCTCGACACACTCCCCCTGACACACTGCCCCGACACACACCCCCTGACACACTGCCCCTGACACATTGCCCCCTGACACACTGCACCCCGACACACTCCCCCTGACTCACTGCCCCCGACACACTCCCCCTGACACACTGCACCCCGACACACTCCCCCTGACTCACTGCCCCCGACACACTCCCCCTGACACACTGCCCCGACACACACCCCCTGACACACTGCCCCTGACACATTGCCCCCTGACACACTCCCTCCGACACACTCCCCCTGACATACTGCCCCCTGACACACACCCCCTGACACACTCCCCCTGACACATTGCCCCCTGACACACTCCCCCTGACACACTGCCCCTGACACACTGCCCCGACACACTGCCCCCTGACACATTGCCCCCTGACACACTGCCTCCTGACACACTGCCCCCTGACACACTCCCCCTGACATACTGCCCCTGACACACTCCCCCTGACATACTGCCCCTGACACACTCCCCCTGACACATTGCCCCCTGACACACTGCCCCCTGACACACTCCCCCTGACACACTGCCCCTGACACACTGCCCCGACACACTGCCCCCTGACACACTCCCCCTGACATACTGCCCCTGACACACTCCCCCTGACACATTGCCCCCTGACACACTGCCTCCTGACACACTCCCCCTGACACACTGCGCCTGACACACTGCCCCCTGACATACTGCCCCTGACACATTGCCCCCTGACACATTGCCCCCTGACACACTCCCTCCGACGCACTCCCCCTGACATACTGCCCCCTGACACACTCTCCCTGACACACTGCCCCTGACACACTCCCCCTAACACATTCCACCTGACACACTGCCCCTGACACACTGCCCCTGACATACTCCCCCTGAGACATTGCCCCCTGACACACTGCCCCTGACACACTCCTCCTGACATACTGCCCCTGACACACTCCCCCTGACACATTGCCCCCTGACACACTGCCTCCTGACACACTGCCCCCTGACACACTCCCCCTGACATACTGCCCCTGACACACTCCCCCTGACATACTGCCCCTGACACATTCCCCCTGACGCACTGCCCCCTGACACACTGCCCCCTGACACACTCCCCCTGACATACTGCCCCTGACAGACTCCCCCTGACACATTGCCCCCTGACACACTTCCTCCTGACACACTCCCCCTGACACACTCCCCCGACACACTGCCCCTGACACACTCCCCCTGACACATTGCCCCCTGACACACTGCCCCCTGACACACTGCCCCCTGACACACTCCCCCTGCCACACCCACCCAACACACTGCCCCCGACACACTGCCCCTGACACACTGCCCCGATACACTGTCCCCTGACACACTCCCCCTGAAACACTCCCCCTGACACACTGCCCCTGACACACTCCCCCTGACACATTGCCCCCTGACACACTGCCCCCTGACACACTCCCCCTGCCACACCCACCCAACACACTGCCCCCGACACACTGCCCCCGACACACTCCCCCTGACGCACTGCCGCCTGACACATTGCCCCCTGACACACTCACCCGACACACTGCCCCCTGACACACTACACCCCGACACACTGCCCCCTGACAAACTACACCCTGACACACTGCCCCCTGATACACTCCCCCTGACACAGTGCCCCCTGACACATCACACCCTGACACACTGCCCCCTGACACACTACACCCTGACACACTGCCCCCTCACACAATTCCCCTGACACACTGCCCCCTGACACACTACACCCTGACACACTGTCCCCTGATACACTCCCCCTGACACAGTGCCCCCTGACACACTACACCCTGACACACTGCCCCCTGATACACTCCCCCTGACACATTGCCCCCTGACACACTGCCTCCTGACACACTGCCCCCTGACACACTCCCCCTGACATACTGCCCCTGACACACTCCCCCTGACACATTGCCCCCTGACACACTGCCTCCTGACACACTCCCCCTGACACACTCCCCCGACACACTGCCCCTGACACACTCCCCTGACACACTGCCCCTGACACACTCCCCCTGACACACTGCCCCTGACACATTGCCCCCTGACACATTGCCCCCTGACACACTCCCCCCGACACACTCCCCCTGACAGACTGCCTCCTGACACACACCCCCTGACACACTGCCCCTGACACACTCCCCCTAACACATTCCCCCTGACACACTGCCCCTGACACACTGCCCCTGACACACTCCCCCTGACACATTCCCCCTGACATACAGCCCCTGACACACTCCCCTGCCACCTGACACACTCCCCCGACACACTGCCCCTGACACACTCCCCCTGACACATTGCCCCCTGACACACTGCCCCCGGACACACTCCCCCTGCCACACCCACCCAACACACTGCCCCCGACACACTGCCCCTGACACACTCCCCCTGACACACTGCCACCTGACACACTCCCCCTGACACACTGCCACCTGACACACTCCCCCTGACGCACTGCCCCCTGACACATTGCCCCCTGACACACTCCCCCGACACACTGCCCCCTGACACACTACACCCTGACACACTGCCCCCTGATACACTCCCCCTGACACAGTGCCCCCTGACACACTACACCCTGACACACTGCCCCCTGACACACTACACCCTGACACACTGCCCCCTGATACACTCCCCCTGACACACTGCCCCCTGACACACTCCCCCTGATACACTGACCCCTGACACACTGCCCCCTGACACACTCCCCCTAACACTCTGCCCCCTGACACACTGCCCCCTGACACAATCCCCCTGACGCACTGCCCCCTGACACACTGCCCCCTGACACACTGCCCCCTGACACACTCCCCCTGACACACTGCCCCTTGACACATTCCCCCTGACGCACTGCCCCCTGACACACTACACCCTGACACACTGCCCCCTCACACAATCCCCCTGACACACTGCCCCCTGACACACTACACCTTGACACACTGTCCCCTGATACACTCCCCCTGACACAGTGCCCCCTGATACACTACACCCTGACACACTGCCCCCGACACACTACACCCTGACACACTGCCCCCTGATACACTCCCCCTGACACATTGCCCCCTGACACACTGCCTCCTGACACACTGCCCCCTGATACACTCCCCCTGACACATTGCCCCCTGACACACTGCCTCCTGACACACTGCCCCCTGACAC
Source organism: Chiloscyllium punctatum (assembly GCF_047496795.1). Lineage (NCBI taxonomy): Eukaryota > Metazoa > Chordata > Chondrichthyes > Orectolobiformes > Hemiscylliidae > Chiloscyllium > Chiloscyllium punctatum. The sequence goes on from NC_092751.1 coordinate 98,836,914, forward strand.
ACTCCCCCTGACATACTGCCCCTGACACACTCCCCCTGACACATTGCCCCCTGACACACTACACCCTGACACACTGCCCCCTGACAAACTACACCTTGACACACTGCTCCCTGATACACTCCCCCTGACACAGTGCCCCCTGACACACTACACCCTGACACACTGCCCCCTGACACACTACACCCTGACACACTGCCCCCTGATACACTCCCCCTGACACACTGCCCCCTGACACACTCCCCCTGATACACTGACCCCTGACACACTGCCCCCTGACACACTCCCCCTAACACTCTGCCCCCTGACACACTGCCCCCTGACACAATCCCCCTGACGCACTGCCCCCTGACACACTGCCCCCTGACACACTGCCCCCTGACACACTCCCCCTGACACACTGCCCCTTGACACATTCCCCCTGACGCACTGCCCCCTGACACACTACACCCTGACACACTGCCCCCTCACACAATCCCCCTGACACACTGCCCCCTGACACACTACACCTTGACACACTGTCCCCTGATACACTCCCCCTGACACAGTGCCCCCTGATACACTACACCCTGACACACTGCCCCCGACACACTACACCCTGACACACTGCCCCCTGATACACTCCCCTTGACACATTGCCCCCTGACACACTGCCTCCTGACACACTGCCCCCTGATACACTCCCCCTGACACATTGCCCCCTGACACACTGCCTCCTGACACACTGCCCCCTGACACACTCCCCCTGACATACTGCCCCGACACACTCCCCCTGACACATTGCCCCCTGACACACTGCCTCCTGACACACTCCCCCTGACACACTCCCCCGACACACTGCCCCTGACACACTCCCCCTGACACATTGCCCCCTGACACACTGCCCCCGGACACACTCCCCCTGCCACACCCACCCAACACACTGCCCCGACACACTGCCCCCTGACACACTCCCCCTGACACACTGCCCCTGACACACTCCCCCTGACACATTGCCCCCTGACACACTGCCTCCTGACACACTCCCCTGACACACTGCCCCTGACACACTCCCCCTGACACACTGCCCCTGACACATTGCCCCCTGACACATTGCCCCCTGACACACTCCCCCCGAAACACTCCCCCTGACATACTGCCTCCTGACACACACCCCCTGACACACTGCCCCTGACACACTCCCCCTAACACATTCCCCCTGACACACTCCCCCGACACACTGCCCCTGACACACTCCCCCTGACACATTGCCCCCTGACACACTGCCCCCGGACACACTCCCCCTGCCACACCCACCCAACACACTGCCCTCGACACACTGCCCCTGACACACTGCCCCTGATACACTGTCCCCTGACACACTGCCCCCCGACATACTCCCCCTGACGCACTGCCCCTGACACATTGCCCCCTGACACACTCCCCCGACACACTGCCCCCTGACAAACTACACCTTGACACACTGCCCCCTGATACACTCCCCCTGACACACTGCCCCCTGACACACTACACCCTGACACACTGCCCCCTGACACACTCCCCCTGACACACTGCCCCCTGACACACTGCCCCCTGACACACTCCCCCGATACACTGACCCCTGACACACTGCCCCCTGACACACTCCCCCTAACACTCTGCCCCCTGACACACTGCCCCCTGACACACTCCCCCTGACGCACTGCCCCCTGACACACTGCCCCCTGACACACTCCCCCTGACACACTGCCCCTTGACACATTCCCCCTGACGCACTGCCCCCTGACACACAACACCCTGACACACTGCCCCCTCACACAATCCCCCTGACACACTGCCCCCTGACACACTACACCCTGACATACTGTCCCCTGATACACTCCCCCTGACACAGTGCCCCCTGATACACTACACCCTGACACACTGCCCCCTGACACACTACACCCTGACACACTGCCCCCTGATACACTCCCCCTGACACATTGCCCCCTGACACACTGCCTCCTGACACACTGCCCCCTGACACACTCCCCCTGACATACTGCCCCTGACACACTCCCCCTGACACATTGCCCCCTGACACACTGCCTCCTGACACACTCCCCCTGACACACTCCCCCGACACACTGCCCCTGACACACTCCCCCTGACACATTGCCCCCTGACACACTGCCCCCGGACACACTCCCCCTGCCACACCCACCCAACACACTGCCCCCTGACACACTCCCCCTGACACACTGCCCCTGACACACTCCCCCTGACACATTGCCCCCTGACACACTGCCTCCTGACACACTCCCCTGACACACTGCCCCTGACACACTCCCCCTGACACACTGCCCCTGACACATTGCCCCCTGACACATTGCCCCCTGACACACTCCCCCCGACACACTCCCCCTGACACATTGCCCCCTGACACACTGCCTCCTGACACACACCCCCTGACACACTGCCCCTGACACACTCCCCCTAACACATTCCCCCTGACACACTGCCCCTGACACACTGCCCCTGACACACTCCCCCTGAGACATTGCCCCCTGACACACTGTCCCTGACACACTCCCGCTGACATACAGCCCCTGACACACTCCCCTGCCACCTGACACACTCCCCCGACACACTGCCCCTGACACACTCCCCCTGACACATTGCCCCCTGACACACTGCCCCCGGACACACTCCCCCTGCCACACCCACCCAACACACTGCCCCCGACACACTGCCCCTGACACACTGCCCCTGATACACTGTCCCCTGACACACTGCCACCTGACACACTCCCCCTGACACACTGCCCCCCGACATACTCCCCCTGACGCACTGCCCCCTGACACATTGCCCCCTGACACACTCCCCCGACACACTGCCCACTGACACACTACCCCCTGACACACTGCCCCCTGACAAACTACACCTTGACACACTGCCCCCTGATACACTCCCCCTGACACACTGCCCCCTGACACACTACACCCTGACACACTGCCCCCTGACACACTCACCCTGACACACTGCCCCCCGACATACTCCCCCTGACGCACTGCCCCCTGACACATTGCCCCCTGACACACTCCCCCGACACACTGCCCCCTGACACACTACACCCTGACACACTGCCCCCTGACACACTCCCCCTGACACACTGCCCCTTGACACATTCCCCCTGACGCACTGCCCCCTGACACACTACACCCTGACACACTGCCCCCTGACACACTCCCCCTGACACACTGCCCCTTGACATACTCCCCCTGACGCACTGCCCCCTGACACATTGCCCCCTGACACACTCCCCCGACACACTGCCCCCTGACACACTACACCCTGACACACTGCCCCCTGACACACTCACCCTGACACACTGCCCCCCGACATACTCCCCCTGACGCACTGCCCCCTGACACATTGCCCCCTGACACACTCCCCCGACACACTGCCCCCTGACACACTACACCCTGACACACTGCCCCCTGACACACTACACCCCGACACACTGCCCCCTGACACACTACCCCCTGACACACTACACCCTGACACACTGCCCCCTGACAAACTACACCTTGACACACTGCCCCCTGATACACTCCCCCTGACACAGTGCCCCCTGACACACTACACCCTGACACACTGCCCCCTGACACACTACACCCTGACACACTGCCCCCTGACACAATCCCCCTGATACACTGACCCCTGACACACTGCCCCCTGACAAACTACACCTTGACACACTGCCCCCTGATACACTCCCCCTGACACAGTGCCCCCTGACACACTACACCCTGACACACTGCCCCCTGACACACTACACCCTGACACACTGCCCCCTGACACACTACACCCTGACACACTGCCCCCTGACACAATCCCCCTGACACATTGCCCCCTGACACATTGCCCCCTGACACACTACACCCTGACACACTGCCCCCTGACACACTGCCCCCTGACACACTCCCCCTGATACACTGACCCCTGTCACACTGCCCCCTGACACACTGCCCCCTGACACACTCCCCCTGACGCACTGCCCCCTGACACACTGCCCCCTGACACACTGCCCCCTGACACACTCCCCCTGACACACTGCCCCTTGACACATTCCCCCTGACGCATTGCGCCCTGACACATTCCCCCTGACGCACTGCCCCCTGACACACTGCCCCCTGACACACTCCCCCTGACACACACCAATGACACACTGACCCCTGACGCACTACCCCCTGACACACTGCCCCCTGACACACTCCCCCTGACACACTCCCCCTGACATACTGCCCCCTGACACACTTCCCCTGACACAATGCCCCTGACACACTCCCCCTAACACATTCCACCTGACACACTGCACCTGACACACTGCCCCTGGCACACTCCCACCGACACACTGCCCCGACACACTGCCCCTGACATACCCTACCTTACACACTCCCCCTGACACACTCCCCCTGACACACTCCCCCTGACACATTGCCTCCTGACACACTGCCTCCTGACACACTCCCCCTGACACACTCCCCCGACACACTCCCCCTGACACACTGACCCCGACACACTCCCCCTGACACACTGACCCCGACACACCTTCCCCTGACACACTGCCCCCTGACACA